>NW_006408574.1:16600622-16622572 GCF_000296735.1 Chrysochloris asiatica
TGGAGAAGGATGTCATGCTGGGTAAGGTGGAGGGTCAGAGAAAAAGAGGAAGACCCCTAACGAGATGGATTGGCCAGGTGGCATCATTAATGGCATCAAGTGTGGCAGTGGTAGTGAGGTTGGCCCAGGATCGGACATTTTTTCGTTCTGTTGTGCATGGGGAAGCTATGAGGTGGTTCCGACTAGATGACATCTGACAACAACAGCTGTTACATGATGATGCATGGAGGGGATTGTAATCATTGCAATAAAACAAAATACGAACGATTGAGTGCAAAGCTGATGTGCCCCCATGAAAACTATCACTCAATTCACAATAAAAGCTTTTTTTAAAAAAAAGAGAAAAAAGAGTGACATGTCATGTAATCTTAGTATTCCAGAGATTTAAAAGTTCAACACAATTGATTTAGAGTTGATGAAAATAAAACGAAACCTACACACCAGAGTTGTCTGAAGTCATATAGCTCATCATTATGAAACTGAATGATGACTTAATGGGTTTCCTTACTATAATATTAGTGTTTTGATCATTGTACACCTCACTGCATTTCTTACAATGAGCATGGGTTTAAGTTAGGGATTGAAGTTAAAACTAGAGCTTCATCTAGAATGACAGTAAAAAGGATGAACATGGGACTGAAGCTAGCGATGTCATTTACTAGAACCACCCAGACATCTTACACAAATAATTCAGTGACTTTGGTTCCATAATTCAGGTTCCACATCAGCAACTCCTTCACACTCCCACCAACATACATATAAAATTTTGATATACCTTCAGGATGGGGAATGTTCAGAATGCCATTTTTTAAACTTTCCCTCTATAATTCTCATATGAACTTCTTGCCCAATATTGAGATCATTGCTCTAGTCAACTATATTATTGTGGACTTGATCAGAGGATGGGATCTGTTAAGACATGAGTTTCACCTCCTTGTAAAGGATGAGATTAGTTTGCAATGTTTAACTTTTATATTCATAAACTTTTTATTTAGTCACTTTGATCTATCTTTGTGGAAGCTCTGTTAGAATTGTGAAGTTGAGAAATCTGTGTTAGTCATTAAATCTCAGTATTTAAAAATAAAATACTCATGAGCTTCTAAAAAGAAAAAAAGATATACAATACCTATATAGTCTACTGTAACTGTTAGCTCTGACATGCAGAAAGGGAAGGGAGAATGCAAGTTACAACAAAGTTTAGAAGTTATCTCACAAGGAACGGATTTTTAATAGTGATGTTGGAAGAGAAAGGAACAATGTAGAAGCCAATATGAAATATGGCCTCTTAAGTCCTGAAATTGGGGTGAAGAAGAAATCAAAGATGGCACTGTGGTATTGAGTGACTAGAGAATCTAGAAAATGTTCAGAGCATCCAGGAAAACATACCAACAATTATGAGTATGGTGCAGAACTGGGCAGTGTTTGTTTTGTCGTATATAGGATCACTATGAGTCAGAACCATCTCCACGGCACCTAACAACAACAAATCTTTGGAGAAAGTGTGGGCGTTAGTGAACATTTAAAACTGTTAGCCCCATTGCATAACAGAACTCACAATAATCTTGCCAGTTGGAAATAGAAAAGGAAATTCTGGTCAGAGATGAAGATGAAAGCTTGTAATTAACCCATTTAGATATGAAGAACAAGGTTGCATAAATGGGTTTGATTTTTATGGAAAACTGGTTGACATGTAACACAAGAAAAGTGACAAAGGCCCATATTTTTTAGGATATGAGTGAAAGGAGGAGCCAGAAAAATGAGAGATGGTCAAATCAGAGTGTGAAAGATGGATTAGTCATAAAGATCCTTAGGTTTAAGAATTTACTCTTTGTTTTGAGTGTTTATTTGCACAAAGACCATTACATTTGGTACAAACATATGTTCAAGAATGAATTCTGGATCTGTGAATAGAAGGAGCAGAGTTTATTTACTGTCAATTACTGCTTGAGTGAACATTGGCAAGTTTAAAACTCTTTCTTTACCAATCATGTCACCAACTTGGCGTTAATGATAACTTGTTTCTACACTGTGAACTTAACAATTGATGATCTGCCCATCTTTCAAGCCCTCTGCCAGTTTGTATTGGTAGCTTGGCTATTTTCTAAAACTTTTTGTTTTTAATATCAAAAGAAATCTGAACACAACAAATTTGTGAGGATACATTACATAACATACCTGACCTAACATAATAGTACCATTCTTAACCAAAAACATATTCAAGAAATATTAACTGAATCCAGGATCATTCATTTTTAGTGGCTGTATTTCCACAGCGTCTGGTTAAATGGCACAAATGCCCTCAAACAACCATTGGTACATGTTCAGTGCTGGGAAACTATACACAATGGAAGATGTTGCCAACTGCAATGATTAAACTCATTGTCCATCCTGGATTATCCCCTGAAAACATTTTCTCAATGAACTAAATGCATTTCCAACTTTCTCAGTTCAACCAAATGACAAAGATTGTTGTTGTTGTTGTTGTAATTGTTTTGTGCCATCAAGTCGGTCCTGACTCATAGCAACCCTATACAGGGTTTCCAAAGAGCAGCTGATTGGTTTGACCACAAATTGACAGTCCAGTGCTGATGATCCCACAGCACCATATCAGAAGTCCAAACCCTTTATATCTGGCACTCTTAGTAAATCCCTTAGTGTGTTGTTTTTGTTAACTGTTGTAGAGTCAGTGTCGACTCAGAGCAACCTCTTAAGAGTTTCTAAGGAGTGGCTGGTGGGTTTGAACTGCAGAGGGTTATGTGACTAGATCAGGACCAAGTGCTACAAGGAAAGGAAAAATACATCTGTGGGTATTATCTGGATAAGCAAGTACCCTGAGAAAGGAAGAAATCTTGCTGTAAACAAAGCTTCTATCGTTTGTTTATTTGTTTGTTTTTTTTACTGTCAAATTTTACTTTGTTTTGTTTTACTATACTGTAACTTATTGTCATTAGTATTACTGTGTTAGTTCTGACTCATTGCAATGCTGTATAGGGTTTCCTGGAATGGCTGGTGGGTTTGAACTGAAAACCTTTCCGCTAGCAATCCAGTGCTTATTGTAAAACACTACACCAGGACTCCAGTCTAAAAGTGCTGTGATATTCAATCTAGTAGAGTTATTTCTAGATTTACATTTAAAAAATCAGTACCTCCAATACTGCTTGGATAAGCATAGCATTTGTACTTTCAGAATTTCAAACTGCGTCTAGGACCTACAATCCTACAATGGACCCTTCTACATCACCGACCAAATAGTATAAAATAATGAAGGGAAGAAGAGCATTGCATGGTGCCGTTTCTTTAATGTATCAGCAAAACTGATGCCTGAAGAAATTAAACAGGAGGCAAAGAAGAGATTTTTCTGCAAGCATCTTCTTTCTGTTATTCCATTTTGATTTCTTGCCTCTGGAACCTAATGTTACTTAGCAATGATAGTATCCCCATTGTGATGCTGGATGGAAGGCAGGCTGATGAAAACGTCAATGAGAGCTGAGGTGATTTTACAGTAAATTAACATACAACGGATACCCACTTGACTAACGGATATTGTTAGGGGCCAGCTAATTTTTCCCCAATTAATTTTCTCAAGCTATTAGGTATAAGAAATGAAATCACATGTATTATTATACTCACTGCATTCAGCAGACATTGTATCAGGTACCAAGCATATCAAATTCATCCCTTCTGAATCTTGGTCAGGTATGACAACTACAAACTAGGACAAATATAAACTATTTGACTTAAGCTACTTTATTTCAGATGTTCTATCTGAATACTGACTAGCTAGCTCCTATGAGGGCCATCTTCTTGGACCCCCGTCATATTGAAGTAAATGCCTTCACTGCTGGTACGATTTCTGGGGAGGGGTTAAGTGTCGGGATGTCTGATAGGATTTTCATGACAGTGTTACCAGCAGTTGGTAAAACCAGGCCTCTAGGGTCCAATTTTCAGAAACTGTGGGAAAATAGGAGCTGGAAAATGAACTACCTGGTTTTATATATGTATATATATATATATATGTATATTCATTGTTACAAGGAGACTATTTTCCAGAATGATTGTGACAGGAATAAAAAGACAAGGACAAGCAGCCCCAAACTGTCAAAATCCAAGCATTTTTGAAGCTGCTTTCTTAAAATATGCCATGCCTTATGCAAAAAAAAAAAAAAAAAGTTTCCTTTTCTCAAAGGTGGTCGTCGTGTGCTACAGAGTCAGTTCCTGCTCATAGCGACCCTGTATAGCATTTCCAAAGTTGAAAATTTTTAAAGGAGTAGAAAGCCTCATCTTTCTCTCCCTCGGAGCAACCAGTAGTTTCAAAACGCTGACCTTACTGTTTCGTACCAGTGAACTCGTAATCACTACGTTACCAAGACTTGTTAGATTATATAAATAATAACATATAATCTGTTTTGTAAAATCTTTCTACATTGTTTCTTTCTACTAATAATCTTGTTGTTATTTTCAAGTGCCATCAAATTGGTTCTGACTGATAGCAACCTTGTATAGGGTCTGCGAGCAGCGGCTGGTGAATTTAAAACGCAGACCTTGAGATTCGAACCTAACTTGTGGTCCAATGCTTATTCTACAGGACCACATCGGGACTCCTTTTTAGTTACAATATTATCAGTAACTTAATGGAAGCCGTTTTAATGTTTCCCTTTTTCTCCTTCTGATTACTATTTTATTCTCAAAATAGTTATGGATATAAGTTCACAACTACTAATTACCACAACATTGTAGCTAAAACATCAAAAAATTGACAAAATCAACAACATAAAAACACTGGCAGCAATGAAAATAGTTCATCCTTGAGGCATGGAGAGAAAAAATCACGTGACTCAAACCATCATTGCAATAGCATGCATTAGATGGTTCAAAAGCAAATCAGCAAAGCATTTTTAGCCTTGTAACTTTATTGATGCATGTAAACTGGGCTTACAAAAATATTATTTCTGTTATATAACTACAGGGATTATATTTATTAAAAAATTAATAAATCCCTATTGAAACACTGCACATCTTTCATAAAGTCATTTCAGCATGTCACCACCCCTTCTCCCACTGTGTCACAGATGTGACCTGTATCCCTTGTAGGCCCCTGTCACTGGAGACAACTCTTAGCTACAGCTAGTTATTAAATATCACCTTTATTTCAATCTTTAGTTAAACAGAATACGGAATTTTTCTTCTCACAACTGGTCTGTGGGGTTATTGTCATTGTTGTCACTCTGTAGACTTTATAGAGGATGAGCCTTACTTTAAAGAATACGTGACTATAACTTAGTAGGGAAGCAAGGACTTTTACCTCTGGTTTTGCCTGGCTCTGAAATGTATGAGGCTCTGAAATCTCATGACAAAAAAATGCTACGGTTTTTTCATTCCACTTCCCACAAACTTGAAGCCCCTCACACGCACTGTCTCTTCTAGCCCAATTGCTTCCCTTCAGAACCCCCAGCATATTATTAAAAGAGAGAGGATATCTGAGACAGAAAAGGATCAGAAAGGAAGGTAAAATGAGAAAAGAGGAAATGCATGTCTGCACTTGAGAAATGGTGGGAAGTGGGAGGCGGGAGCTGTTATATGACTAATTTTTTTGTCTCAATTTGCCAATAAATCATGATCAATCAATGGCTATTTCTTACCAAAAGAAAAGTCTATTGAATGGGAATTGGTCAGCTCACCAATAAAAGGTTAGCAAAAATTAATGTGGGCAAGTCACATAATACAGAAATAATTCCTGGCTAATTTAGAGGAAAAGCAGTTGGAAAAGATTAACTGTCTGCTTCCTCTAAATATTAAACAGAGTTTTAGTATGAAAGCATACATTTATGATGTTTCATGCAGTTGATTTTTAATCCTGCTAAAGCTTAACCAGAATGTTAGTAAAAGCTTTTAAGAAGACTCTCCTGAACTGGGCTGCTATTTATTTTGCATTTGCTAAATGAGAATTTGAGAATTGGACATAACATGTCATTCTGGTAAAGGAGAGATCACACAGGTGGGAGAACTTCCTGTGTGGTTTTAGACACTCTGAGAGTGGTTGTGTATTCCTTTGAGTTGTCTGTAGAATCGATTCAGGAGAATATGCCTTAGGCTTTAAATAAAAAGGGGGGCGGGCGGGAGCGATGAAATTAGGTAGTAAATGCACTGGCATTGTTTGACCATATAGTATAATACAAGCAATCATGCTGGTTGTCATCTGTACATTTCCCATTTCATTTCTCAATCCAGTAGATGGTTCTGCTTTATTACTATAGCAGTTCCTATTCACTCCAGTGACTACTGTGGGGCATTTTCCTCTTCAGTCACTGTTTCCTCAGGTGTAATTTGACAGTGGAATGAGTAGCAGTTTGTGAGTTTTCTATTGTTGTTTTTGTTAAGTGCTGTCACATTGGTACTTACTCATAGTGACCCTGTATAGGGTTTCTGAGGAGCAGCTGGTGGGTTTGAATCACCTACCTTATAGTTAAAATCAACCTTGTAGTCCAGTGCATTATCTTGCAGCACCATTCCCCTCTACATTTCTTGCAATAGAGCGTGCATTTTAAACTCAACCATATCTGGAAATAAAGCTCTTAACTCGGCACTTCCAAGCTGTGTGGTCATGGATAAGCCATTTTGCCTTTCTGAGCTCATTTCTGTATTGATAAAATGGAAGGGCTGAACAGTCAGAAAGCTCATGCATGTAACTGAAATGGCACAAATTCACCTCAATAGCGTTCCTTTCATCTCTGTTATTTTTGCTTTGCCATTGGTGTGGCTATATGGGTTAATGCGCCAGACTGCAAAGCCATTTGAACTGCATGGTCAGCAGTTCAAGCTCACCAGCTGCTCCTCAGAAACCCTATACAGGGTTGCTATGGGTCGTAACTGACTCGACGGCACTTCACAACAACGTAACAATTCTCAACCCAGCAGATGTGCTTCTTCCTATGTAATTCTCACACACAGATCTGATTGAAAGTTATGATTTAAGTACCTGTAATTAAGCAAGGTGGAAAAGGCAATGAACACAGGAGTACCTCTGAAGAGGAGTAGCATGTCAGTACCCCATTTGTCCTAAATGCTTTTTGTAGTGTCTGGAATTGAAAAGCACGTTTTCTTTAATCATAGCCAACTCTGAGGACTTTAACTTGCTTCATGGAGCTAGAAACAGAACAGTCAGGAAAACAACAGCTCACAGCTATGTCTCCAGGTTGACTTGGAGGATTGACTTGGCACAGTAGCCTAATTTCTTATGATATTGTCCACAAAGTGTGTGTGTTTACCTTACAGAGAACAAATGGGATTATTATTTATAAAGATTTATTCAATGATATATCTGACACTTCAGATATTAAAAGAAAGGTAGGTGAGTGATTGATGATTGGTGATCGATCCATACATACATAAATTAATAGATGATACAGGATAGATAGATAGATAGATAGATAGATAGATAGATAGATAGATAGATAGATAGATAGAGATAGAAAAGGGACAAGGTTATTACAACATAAACAATTAAGCACTAAAGGACTAGCCAACCTATTGGTGGTTCCAACATACCCAGAAATGACATGGGAGGCAGACCTGGTGATCTGTGTCGGAAAGGTCACACAGCCTTGACAATCTGTGGAGCAGTTTCATTCCACACACACGTAGTAACCACGAGTCCGAATTTACTAACAACTACCACTGCTCTCTAGAAATAGCAAATTTGGAATGAAGAAGGACTCAACTGAATGTTTTAAAGTACGACAAATGGTAGCTATATGAAGCCTGCCCCCAAGTTGTACAGGTTGAAAACTTCTCACATCAAGTTAATTGTATATGATCCATCTTCTAAAAGTCAGAAAAAGAGAACAAAGTAGTCAGAAGTTTATACAAAGTATTGGGTTTCAATATTTCTGAGCCAGAAGATAATTTAAGATCAGAACAGTGATTCTCAAATCTTCTTCCCTTGTCTCTCCCTAAATTTTCAACAGTACATTGATAGAGATCTGCCAGAGTTTCAAGTCGGATTCAGACAAGGACTTGTAATGAGGGTTATCATTGCTGCCATCAGATATATCTTGGCTGAAAGAAGAGAATATCTTGAAGATATTTACCTGTGTTATATTGACTATGCAACAGATTTTTACTGTATAGATCATGGAAAGCTATGAACAACACTGCAGAGAATAAAAATTCTGGAACACTTAATAGTACTCATGAGGAACCTGTACATAGATCAAGAGGCAGTTGTTTGAAGAAAAGAAGTTTAAGATCAGGAAAGCTGTGCACCAGGGTTGTATTCTTTCACCATACTTAGTCCATCTGTATGCTGAGCAAATAATCCAAGAAGCTGGATTATATGAAGAAGAACATGGCATCAGGTTTGGAGGAAGATTCATTAACAACTTGCAATATGCAGATTGTATAATTTAGCCTGTTGAGGGCTAAGAAGCCTTAAAATACTTACTGATTAAGATCAAAGACCACAACCTTCAGTATGGGTTTCACCTCATTGTAAAGAAAACAAAAATCCTCACCACTGGAGAAATAAATAACATCATGATAAATGGAGAAAAGATTGAAGTTGTTAAGGATTTCATTTTGCTTGTATCTGCCATCAACACTCCTGGAAGCAGCAGTCAAGAAATCAAACGATGCATTGCATCAGGCAAATCTGTTGCACACGATCTCTTTAAAGTGTTCAAGAGCAAAGATGCCTCCAGGTTGACTTGGTAGATTGACTTGGCCCAATAGCATCTGATCCAAGTCATGTTATTTTCAATAGGCTCATATGCATGTGAAAGTTGGACAATGAATAAGGAAGACCACAAAAGAATTGATGCATTTGAGTTATGGTTTTGGAGAAGAATATTAAAAGTACCATGGACTGTCAGAAGAACAAACAAATCTGTTTTGATATTAGTACAACTAGAATACTCCTTGGAAGCCAGTATGGTGAGACTTTGTCTCATATTTTGGACATAATATCAGGAGGACCCACCCCCACGAGAAGGACATCATGCTTGGTAAAGTGGAGAGATAACAAAAAAGAGAGAGATTCCCAATGAGACAGATTGGCACAGTGGCAACAACAGTGGGCTCAAGGGTGGCAGCAATTGTGAGGATAGTGCAGGGTTAGGCGGTGTTTGGAACTCACGACAGCACTTAACAATAAAAGCGCTTAATAATACCAGCAACAAATTCTCAGGGACAGCCCAATGTACAGGCTATTTCTTAAAATCATCCCCTACCTATGAATCATTAACATAGATAAATTCTATGTTATTTTAAAACTCATCTTCTCTAAGCCACAGACTTATTTTTAAAAGTGGAAAGAAGGTTTAAGGTACATTTGCTAAAAGTGGTAATTCATCCTTCCCAAACAATGGAAGGCTGGGGCCTGCCTTTGATGTTGATGTTGTTAAGTACAGTTAAGTCATTTCCAATTCATAGCAAACCTGTAAAAGGTTTCCAAGGAGCAGCTGGTGAGTTTGAATAGCTGACCTTGTGGTTTAAACTGAGTTGTAGCCCAGTGCTTTATCCTATAGTGCTACACCAAGACTCTGGACCCTACCTGGTTGGTTATGTGCCATGGAGTTGATTTCGACTCATAGACCACTGTATAAGGGTTTCCAAGGCTATAAATCTTTATGGAAGCAGAAAGCCTCATCTTCCTCGTGTGGAACTGCTAGTGTTTTTGAACTGCTGACCTTGAGGTTAGCAGACCAACTCTTAACCACTGTACTACCAAAGCTCCTTGCCCCTGCCTTTACCATGGTCACTTTTAGTTTTCATGACTCCTTCTTTCAAATACTCAAAGTTCCTGTTGTCACAACTCTGGCTTTCATTAAACTAAACATGCAGAAAAACAAAGCCTTGTGTGATGCCTAAGGGAGCACAGTGGCTCCTTAACACTGGACTGTGAAGCACAAGGTTGGAGGTTCGAGCCTACCAGCCACTCTGTGGGAGAAAGATGAGGCTTTCTGCTTCTGCAAAGATTTAAAAAATCTCAGAAACTCTAGATGGAACAGACTTGAAGGCACTTAATAATTACAATGATTATTATTGTTGCTGGTGTTGAGAAGTGCCATCAAGTCGATGCTTAACTGTTACAAACCACCTGCATTGCTGTAAACATGTATGTTCACACATATTTAGTGTCTGCACTAACACTGCACCCCATCACTTCAACCTTAGGCCCTGAAGGCATAGTTCAGATGAGTGGTAATGCTAGGGAACAGGATTACATCAGAGAGAAAGACGTTATGATATAGTTTAAAAATCTTTGGTTAAATAGAATCGTAGGTAAACTATGTGCAGATGAATTGATACATCTATTACTGGCAAAGTCAAAACTTGAATTTCCAGTGGATTGTTCTTTTGCAGATACTTGCTGGGATGATTGGGTTTCAAGTGAACTTGGATGCCTGGAACTGGGGAGGTTGTGTGTGTATTGGTTAAGAGCTTAGACTTAAGCTGCCTCTCAAAGTCGACCCTGGTGGTTACTGTGTGCCCATTGTATTTACTTAGCATCCCTAGTTGGCAGTTTCCTGTAAAATGAGCACTGTGATATTAATGGTGTCTACTTCAGATATGGAATGAATTAATATGTAAAACTTATAAACTCTGACTTATTGTAACCCCTCACACATTTTAGATTAACTGTAAGAACACAGAATAAAACCCACAAATCCACTGCCAACATGACATGGGTTAATTCACTGGACTGCAAAGTTTGTTTGAACTGCAGGTTCGGTGGTTCAAGCTCGCCAGCTGCTCCTCAGAAACCCTGTATAGGGTCGCTATGGGAAGGATCAGACTCGACGTCATTTATCAACAACAACAAAATGTCTTTCCAGGGCTATTGTGCAAACATTCAGGGCATTCTGTGTAGTAAGCATTTCTCAATATGTGTCAGTTCCTTCTACTGCCTCTTTGGAGTTTCTTTTCCATCACTAGTTGGGGAGAGCAACAACGACCTGGCTTATGATAAGGTTAGAAATGCTGCCATTGATGTGTGGGTGATAACTAGCAGGTGGTGTTAAGGTACCCTTTCGTATCAATCATTGCCAGATCATGTTTGCCTAGAAGGGAAGTGAGAAGGGAATAAAATGAATACAGATTATGGGAATTTAAGTACCAAATACAATTTTGCCTTCAGTAGGGACATGTACAGCCAGAATGCTCCTTAGAAGTAAGCACAGCAAGACTTTGTTTTAGATACTTTAGGCTTGTTTATCCACAGGAGCAAACTCTGCTTGATAAAGTAGAGGGCCAGCGAAAAAGTGCTGGATTCACAGTACCCATTTGATATTGTTTGGATGGTTAGCTGACCAAAATTGGACCAGATGAAGCTAAAGATGCTTGATACTGTAAGCAAGTAGAAACTGCTGCAATTTGATGGACTGGACCTTTGCTTATGGATGCAGCTGCTCAAAATTCCAACCACAATGGAATTTTTAAATTCCATATTAACTATCAAACTTGTTTCCTCAGTGCACTGGGTTGATAGGGACAGTCAATTAAGATACTGACATTAAGAAATGGGTGGGCTATAAAGGCATGAAGTGGCTGGCTTACAAGCTTTCATGAGTGTGCTTAGTTTCAAAATGAGGGGGGTAAGGTAGACTCCCCACTGAATAGTTTTCTTCTTTTCCAGATAGATCTGGTGAAAGGGGTTGGGGGGTGATGATGCTAGGTTTTCATGATTCAGTTGTGAGTAATTGATAGCAGAATTCATTGTGATGGTCACAACTGTAATTGTGGAAGATGACAAGTTGTTACTCTTCCATTTCAGAAACAGATGATCCCAGGACCATCAGAAGGAAGAGCATGAGTAGAGCATGAGGTCCTACCCAGAAAAAAGGTGACAGCAGAGATGGTGGCAGAGGCAATGGCCTGGAGAGAGAGAGCAGCTGAGGACTCTAGGCCCAGGGACTGAGAAAGGCTGTGTGCTTGAGGGAAGGTGGCTGACTTGCAAAATGTGTCCTTTGGAAATGTAAATGAATATATATTTTTTGGTTTCTATGTGTACCTCAAATATTTTTGATTTGTTCATTTGTTAAAAATAAGATGTAAAAGAGAAGCCACAGGTGGAAGCAGGGTAGCTTTCGTTGCAGGTAGGGGAGTATAATCACTGAGATGAAACAAAACATATGATTGGTTGAAAGTAAAGCTGATGATCTTATCTGTTTACCTTCATTCAATTTTCAATTAAAACAAAACGAAACAAAAAAGTAATGGATTTAATGAGATGTACTGACACGGTGGTTTTAACAATGAGCTCAAGTGTACCTACTTTTAGAGGATGGATGGCAGGGTTTGCTCTGTTATCCCTAGTGTCCCTATGAGTCAGAACTGATTTGATGACACCTAGAAACAGTCCAGAGTAGGTGGCCAACAGAATTCAAGAGCGTACAAGGACCAGAACAATGACACAATGATAAAGGAACTTTATGAATGTGGCTACATGTTAGCAGTAACAAGTAAACAGGAACTGTTTTTAGTTTAGTATTCTTCACAACGAACTCTACAAAGTACATGTGATCATTACCTTCCTTTTATAAATGAAAAAGGTGAAGGACAGAAAAGTGAACTTACTTGGCTAGATTCCCACCTAGGCCACCTGGATTCTGACTCCTTGTCATTTGCTACAACTACTAATCAATAACTCAAAACCTGTGCCAAACTCCTGCAGCCAAAGAAGATATACCAGCGACTCTGCATTAAACATGACAGAGGTTATGATTTTTTCCAAACGTAGCCAATGATGATGATCACCTGGGGTGCTTTTGAACTATAGATTCAAACCCACCGTAGACCACAGCCCGTTGCCCTCAAATCAATTCTGATTCGTGGCAGCACATAACAATTGTCTGAAGGTTTTCTTGGCTGGAATCTTCATGGAAGCAGATTTGCAGGCCTTTCGTCCATGGTCCTCCTGGCCTTGGAACTGCCAACCTTTAGGTTAGTAGACCAGTGCCAGTCATTTGCATTACCCAGGGACCTCAGGAACCAGAATCTCCTGTGAGAGGCTGACTATGGTTAACAAATGACCCAGATGTTTCTTACTCTAACGAAAGTTTGGGAAACACTGGACGGGGAGTAAAGGGAAAGTGTGTAAGCCGAGTTTCTCCTACTTTACTATGCCCGCAGTCCACCTGGAGATCAAGTTCTACAGAAGCACTTCTGCGATTCTAACAAGCTCCCATCATGCCCACCTGCTGATATGCAGACCGCACTTTGGGCTTAGCATGGATAGCCATTTGCTGTCTAGTATCTGGGGCTTGTTTACTGCCAGACATGACATCGGATCTGTAATATAATAATCACCTGTAGTGCTGGTACAAAATACAAACTCCGGAGTCTACTCTTATACATGGTGATGGGGAAGGACAGGGGTCATAGGGTCATTTTCAGGAACCTACTCTTTTACAAGCCATCCCCAAGTGATCTGACTGTGATGCAGACGGTCCTCAAGTCTGTTTTCCATTGATAAAGACTGTGGAAATCAAAGACCACCACTTTCAAGGTGGGCTGAACAGCAGTGTATCATTATATAAGCCATTCATCCCTGGGGTTTATCACCCATAACCCGGAGACAATAATGTGTTCCTTTTTAGAGTTGTTAAAATAAAATGGAATCAAGCATGAAAGCAAAGAACAGCTCAGCCAACTTATTCAAGGGGTCAGTGGAAATAGGATCGACCCGAGCAAAGAGCCACTCTAGGAAAAAGCAGCAGAAAAAGTTTGCCTAGATTTTCCTGATTCTTAAGCTATAAAGACAGTTTACCAAATGACTACATTTACACCATCGACATACTAGCTAGGCAGGACTGAAATTTGTCTATTATTATAAAATGTTGATCTCTCTCTTTCTTTCTTATTGTATATAGCTATCTCATGTCTATAGGCATATATGCGTACATATATGCAGGTATAGAGGTATATATGTATATATATATATATATATCTTAAGGTCAGTGGTTCGAAACTACCAGCCGCTCCATGGGAGAAGGATGAGGCTTTCTACTCCCATAAAGATTTACACCCTCGGAAACCCTGTACAGGGTCGCTATGGGTCGGAACCGACTCAACGGCACTTAACAACAACAACAACAAATATATATATATATATATGCTTGTAGATATAAAAATATATTCTTGCAGAAATGAAATATTCACATAAGCATACACACTTTAATTTTATAGATTCCTTGAAATTCTAGAGACACATGTAATATAGCTAACCTTTAAAACAATGCTAATGTAGTTCCTACAATATGACATTTTAACAACACCATTTTAATAATGTATGTTCTTAAATGTTAAGCTGATTCATATTTTATACTCCTAACTGTCAGATTGCAAGTTCTACTTACAATGTCAGTAGAAATTTAGAAAGATACAGAATTTTATTATAGAATTTTCACAGGAATTACAGTGTTCTACTATTATCACTGTACTTTAACCCTGCATGAAAGTTTATTACTTTTTTAAAGGGAAGGGGTCTGTATCTTCTTTCTCAGACCATGCCTTATTGGATAAAAAATAAATAAACTTCAAGGTACTATCATTCACAGCCTATGGCAAGGACAAGATTTAGGTCAACTCCTATTACAGAATCAGTAAAACTATGAAGATTACAAAGAAAAGCCTTACACTATATTCCCGTACTTGCAGATAGCACCCATTTGACCTGGCTTCAATGACTGGATGGTTAGAACCCTACTAGAGGAAGAAAGAAGAGGAAAAAAAGAGTAATCCGCTACCATTTGATGAACTTGACCTATACTTATAGATGTAGTAGCTCAAAAGATGGACTGAATCTTTACAGTGAGGATCATTCCCACCCCCTCGGTACACAGGGTTGACAGAGATAGGCAACTTAGACATTGGCTACCAAAAATGGGGGGAATACAAAGGCACAAAGTGACTGGCTTACAAGCTTTCAAGAGAGAGCCTAGTTTCAGAGGGTGTGGGGCAAGGTAGAATCTCCTTTGAGTGGTTTCCACCTGTTTGGATGGGACTGTTGAAGGGAGATGGGGATAGGACACTTGTGGATCAATAGTGAATAATTGTTATCAGGACTGACTGTGAGTGTTGCAAATGTAAAGGTAGATACTTTGTAACAAAAGGAGGAGAGTGGTTGATCTTGCAGTCCAGGAGCAGAGAGCCCTGGGACCATCAAGGGAGAAGAGTGGAGTGTGTGACCCTACCCAGAGAAGCAGTGACACCAGAGATGGAGGCAGAGACAATGACGTGGAGAGATGGAGCAGCTGGGGACCCTGGACTCAGGGAGGGAGAGAGGTTTTGTGCTGATGGCCAGGGGGCAGGCTTGAGGGGTGTACCCTTTGGTTGTGTAAATGGTTATATATTCCTGAGTGCTTGGTATATATCCAAAAACAAAAACAAAAAACAGAGGGAAAGGAAGCATATGCTGTTGAATAATGATGCACGGAGGGGACTGTAATCAGTGCAATGAAACAAAATGCAATAAGATGAATGTAAAGCTGATGTTCTCCTCCCCCGTAAACTATCACCCAATTCACAATTAAAATATTTTAAAAAATGGTCCCAGTCACATGAATATGCTTTCCATATGTTTAGTGCCATGAGTTGAATGGCAAACATTTTGGTGAGCATGCTTGGATGGGATGTTTATTGATTTGTCACTGGGTATAGAGTGCATTCTGACAAATTTTCATTTGGATGAATTCTATAAAATTATGTTGACTGTGGGTAATGGCTTCAGTTAAATGATTTTGATTTATGAACTTTCAAAACAAATATCCATTTGCTTCTCCATGGTTTGACAAAGAAACATTGAAAATTAAATACAAACTTTTTTTTTTTTCCAGGTTAAGCACTATATACACTTTAAATGTCGATGTGCTTTTAAGACCTCTATGCTACAGAAGTAAAATGACATTGTTAAGATTTTGAGTTTCTTTTATTTCCCCCTGCCCTCCCACAGGTGAAAGTTTCAGTGTCAATTTGTGTAGGTTTATAGCCACTGAAAAGAGCTCTGGTAGCGCAGTGGTTATGAGTCAGGCTGCTAACGTCAAAGTCAGCAGTTCGAAACTACCAGCCATTCCGCAGGAGAAAGATGAGGCTTTCTGCTCTTGTAAAGATCTACAGCCTCAGAAACCTATACAGAGTCGCTATGAGTAGGAACCGATCCACAGCATACAACCACCACCACCATAACCTTTGCAAATCAAAACATTTTACTTGGATTATAACTAGACTAGTGGGAGACACAAATAGTGATACTAACTGATAAAATTTAATTGAGCTATTTTTTCTGTCTAGATTATATATATACATTTCCAAATAAATGTTCCTAGTTAAAATGCAGCCATCTTTAGTATATATCACTTCAAAACACAACAGAATGAAAAACCTCACTTCCATCACATTGATTTTAACTCATAGTCAGAACTTTTATCCTAGAGGACAAAGTTGAATTGTTCCATAGGGTTTACAAGTCTGTTGACCTGTACAGAACCAGACTGCCTCAACTTTCTCTAGTTAAGTAGCTGGTGCCTTCAAAGCACACACTTTGGCTTAGCAGCCCCAAGTTTAGCCCAGCATGCCACAAGGGGCTTCTATATATCACTTAGAATCTGAAATAATTGGTTACTTATTGAGACATGAAATGAAAGATATAAACTTGGGAAAATGAAGTCCTTAAAGACTACTTAACTAGATGGATAAACTTATATTATGGCTTATTGGAGAACAGAAATTTTACTGTTTCCATATTTGCATTTATAATTGTATCAGATATAGCAAATGGGATTAGGGTACAATATAAACCAAAATACAATTTTTTATTCTTTCCTATGTTTAAACATTAATACCACATGAGGTTTGCAGTTACATATTGAAATATCTATTATATAAAAAGATCCAATTCTAACTGGCAAAATGTCAATCTGAATTCAACCATGTTGTGATGTAGTGAACTATTTAATATGACTCTTCTATCCTAAATCTTTGTTGTTGTTGTTGTTGTTGAGTACCATGGAGTCAGTTCTGACTCATAGTGACCCTGCACAGGGGTTCTGAGGCTGCAAATCTTTACAGGAGCAGAAAGCTTCATCTTCCTCCCACGGAACAGCTGGTAATTTCAAACTACTGACCTTGAGGTTAGCAGCCTGATGCATAACCACTACGCTACCAGAGCTCCTTTTAACTCCCACCAAATGTTTGTTTTCCTGATGGGTCTGGATAAGACAAAGTGGGGGAATGATACTGCTAGGTCACATAATTCATCTGCAGATGTTAACAAACTGAATTCATAGAAATTTTAAAAACTTGGAACTCTAATGCTGGTTTAAAATGCACCATCTCAGAATCAGGAGCGGGATATCTCACTACCATCAAAGAAGAGCCAGGAAGCCAGGAGCGGAGCGTGTCCTTTGGACCCGGAGATTGTTACACATTGAACCTCCTCAACCTAGGGACAGAAAGCTGCTACACTGGAGGAGTGGCAGCAGCAGCAGAACTGAGAACCAGGAGAGAAGAATCCAGCTCACAGAGCAAGTCAAGCTGGGTGATGTGGGGCAGGAGGCATGCCTGCAATGTGGGGTGCTTCCAGGTACTTAAATGGGGGAAGTCTGGCTTGTGGTGCCGTGGGCTACTGTGTTGGACCACAAAGTTGGTTTGAACCACAAGGTTGGTGCTTCAAGCTCACCAGTTGCTCCTTGGAAACCCTATACAGGGTCACTATAGGTCAGAACCAACTCGACGGCACACAACAACAACAGGTTTGCTGACCCAGAGAACTAGAGGTGAGTGTCATCAGGCTGAGACTTATGGTAGAATACTATATCCTGTAGACATTTCTCTGTAGCTCTGAAAGAGCTTTGTAGCATTGGCCGGGCCGAGAGAAGTCTACCTGTGGGTATCTCCTGAGTATTTCCTGAACCTGTATAGCAGCCTGTTAACTTCCCTAGTAAACCCCAGAACTGTGTGTGTTGTCTATGTGTTCTGTGTGACCACTGCAATGAATTACTGAACCAGGATGAATAGAGTGTGCTGTGAGAAGAATGGTTTGCTAACATTTTTTCACATGTGATACATGGATTATTAATATTCTCCTTCTAATGTTGACTCACTAGAACACATATAAGAGCCAAAGGCTATTAATTTGAATAGAATTCAGGGGATCATTCCATTTACCATGAACATTAAGAGCACACGACAGTCGTATTTGGAGTATTTATGTTTTGGTCACCAAAAGGAATCATAGATATATTTATTCCGCATAACAGTTGCCAAAGATATTTTGAAACATCATTTACATCAGATTAAGTTTTTACACCTACAGCATTTTTTTAGCGTAGTGGTTACGAATCGGGCAGCGAACCACAAGGTCAGCAGTTCGAAACTACCAGCTGCTCCGTGGGAGAAAGATGAGCTTTCTGGTCCCGTAAAGATTTACAGCCTTGGAAACCCTGTTCAGGGTCACTATGGGTCGAAACCAACTTGATGGCCCTTAATAACAACAACAGCATTTTTATTACACCTACAATCGTTGAGTTATGGTGTTGGAGAAGAATATTGAAAGTACTATAGACATGTGAGCTCTGGTAGCATAGTGGTTACGAATCGGGCTGCGAACCTTAAGGTCAGTGGTTTGAAACTACCAGCTGCTCCGCGGGAGAAAGATGAGGCTTTCTACTCCCATAAAGATTTACACCCTCGGTAACCCTGTACAGGGTCGCTATGGGTCGGGACCAACTCAACGGCACTTAACAACAACAACAACATAGACTGCCAGAAGAACAAAAATTTTGTGTTGGAACAACTACAACCAGAATGTTCCTCACAAGCCAAGATGGCCAGACTTCATGTCTCATACTTTGGACATAATATCAGGAGGGACCAGTCATGCATGATAAAATGGAGGGTCAGAGAGAAAGAGGGATTCCCCCCATGATATAGACTGGCCCAGTAGCAGCAGCAATGAGCTCAGGAGTAACAAGGATTATGGGATTGGTGCAGGACTGGGCAGTGTTTCATTCTATTGTGCATAAGGTCGCTATGAGTTGGAACTGACTTAACTGTATCTAACAACAACACACTAGATTTTTAGTGAAGCGCACATATACCATTCTGTCACAAATTTGTGAAACTGTTCCCTTTCTGCTCCCTATACATATTTCCTTTCTATTCCCTATACATTTCATTTTATGTACAGTAAAACGTTCTTCAGAGGAGTCCATATACTTCCCCAGATTATCCAATGGGTTCATGGCACAAAAAAGATAAAACACTCTCCAATGGCTTCTTGTTTTCCTCACAGCCAAGTCCTTGAGACTTCTAATTTCTATCACCATTACCCCATACCCTCTTTGTCCTGTTTTTCAAACACATCAAGAATACCACGGACAGACAACATTCAATTTTGTCTTAGCTCTTAGATCCTGAAAGGTTTCTTGGTAGTGCTAATGGTTTGTATTCAACTGCCCACCCAAAAGTTGGTCTTCCAAATTCATCTAATGTTGTCATGGAGTCCTGGTGGGGCGCTATAGGATAACCATTGGAAAACAAAGGTTGGTTTGAACTGCATGGTTGGCGGTTCAAATCCACCAGCCACTCCTCAGTAATTCTATACAGAGTTGCTATGAGTCAGAACTGATTAGACAGCAAGAAACAAGTATTGTCATGAAAAAAACAAACAAACAAACAAAACCCTCTGGAAATCTGTTGCTGTCATGATTACAGACAAGAAAGCTCTATGTTGCACATCTACATATCTGCTCTATAAAACATGGGATTTCCAGGAACTGAAATTCATTCTGTAGTAATGAGCAACAACACAACGTACTATCCTGGAAGAGCAGCAGTAGCAAAATAAATCCCTTACTCTTTTGTGATTCGGACAATGGCTTACTGCAAAGAACTGACCAAGGCGGCCTTAATGATCATCTCTGTTTAAATATCTCCCAGACCTTCCTTTTTCCTTCATTCATTACAACCTCAATGCTCCTAACCATAGAAGTCTTTATCTCCTTCCAGAATCCTGGGAATTCCAAATTCCATGTTGTTTTATGCTAACAAAAGAAAACCAATGGTGCCAAATAGCCTGTCTTAGTTATGTAGGGCTGGGTGGGTTTAACAATTAGAAATTTATTTTCTTACAATTTAGGAGGATAGAAGTATGAATTTGGGTAGCTGGGATGTCATGATTGGAAAAGTGAAGTTTCAGTGAAAAAGAGGAAAATGTCCAACGAGATGGATTCACAGAGTGGCGACAACATTGGGGTCAAACATGACAATTGTGAGAATGGTGTAGGACCGGCAGTGTTTTGTTCTGTTGTACATAGGGTAGCTATGTGCAGGAGTCAACTCAATGCCATCTAACAAACTCTAAAGCAGGGATATTGTTGCTATTGTTAAGTGCTGTGGAGTCGGTTCCCACACAAGGAGAGCCACCATAGGGTTTCCAAATGTCTGACCAAATACAGCAGGCCAATTTCTAAGGTCACAATTTTGTATAGCTTGCAAAAGATGATACAAATTTTGGCAGAAAAATAGTTCCCCACCTCTGGCTAAGCACAGGACTGCAAGGTTAATTTGAACCACAAGGTTGGCTGTTCAAGCTCACCAGTTGCTCCTCAGAAACCCTACATAGGGTTGCTAAATATTGGAACAGACTCCATGGCAGATAACAACAACATACGGCCCATGGGACAGCTGTTCCCCACCCCTGCTCTAAAAGAACACTTTCTTTATGTGTCAACTCTGGAGAAAGTTCCTTATTTTTCTGAGCTTCTATTCTCTTTAAGGAGCTCCTGTAGCATCGAGTCGGTACCGACCCATAGCGACCGTGTGCACAGCAGAATGAAACACTGCTTAATCCTGAGTCAGCCTCACTAATGTTGCCACGCTTGAGTCCATCAATGCTGCCATTTGGCCAGTCCATCTTGCTGGGGGTGGTTAACGAATCGGGCTGTGAACCTCAAGGTCAGCAGCTCGAAAGTATGATCTAGCTGTTCCATAGGAGAAAGAGGAGGCTTTCTGCTCCTATAAAGATTTGCAGCCTTGAAACCCTGTACAGGGTCACTAGGAGTAGGAACTGACTCCACAGTACTTAACAACAACAACAAAAACAACAATTGTCTTTAATCTTCTTGTGACTTGACATCTTTTTTCTCCCATCTCTGCTTGCTCACCTGCTTTTAATCTCTTATATATCTCAAGGAGATAGTCTCAAAATACATCCTATGCTAAAGGTGGCTCATTACCATAAAAAGCCATTCTATTCAAATGGAATTATAGCCATAAGCTAATAGGTTAGGATTTGCAAGACATATTTTGGGGGGACACAGCTCAATCCATAATGTGGTCCTAATTGTAAATTCTAAAATCACTCTTGCACCCAAGTTATTAACTCTTCTTAACTTTTTTTGACAAACTTCAAATTATTTGTCCCAGCTGAGCAATTCCTGTTATCTCTGGACTCTCGATCCAGTGGAATAGTATCTGTCATCTTACTGAAGGCTTTCTTCTCTCTCTCCCCATCGTCCTTTCCTCTCTAGTACCACCGTCCTTTTGAATGTAATCATCCTGCCTTTTTTACATTACTTGGTGCCATTTTTTTTTGTTTGTTTGTTTCCTTTGTTGCCTAAACTCAGATCCTTTGCTTGGGCTGTTTCCTCTACCTGAGACAGTTTTTAGTCAGAATTCTCATGATGGGCTCCTTTGCTCCCTTGTACATTTTTTCTAATGTCAACTAATTCAGGTCTATGCTAATAATTGATTTATGACTGTATGCTTTATCTACTCTGTAACACTTATGGAATGAGAGAATGATGTTGCTGTTTTTCTTAAGTACCATCGAGTCTGTTCCAACTCATAGCGACCATGTAGAGAATGTCTGAGGAGCAGCAGGTAGGTTTGAAGTGCTGAGGTTGTGCTTCGTAGTCCAGAGCTGATCCCACAGAGCCACAATAAGAGTGATG
>NW_006408574.1:16623492-16667237 GCF_000296735.1 Chrysochloris asiatica
TGATGAAAGAATACAACCCTGTGGCACACTGTGTGGTTGTCAGATTCAAAATGGCCAATACCAGTCCATTTCAGCTTACAAATTAATGCCTAAGATATCGATGCTTATGCATTCCATATCAGGTTTGACAATTTACAATTTTCCTAGATTCAGACTTCGTACATTGCTTGTTCCAATTAATAATGGATGTTTACAGCTGATTCTCTTCATTTTGAGTTGTGCCCCATCCACAAATTAAGGTTCCGAGGGTTTTACTTCCATGGGCTTTACTTCATTAATGTCATCATGGTCATCACGGTCAACTCTAGTTTGAGAAGACAACTCTTCCCCAGTCACATTTTGAGTGCCTTCCAACCCGAGGGGATCCATTTCCGGCACTATATCTGACAGTGTTTCTCTGCTATTCATAAGGTTTTCAGGGACTAAATATTTGGAAGTAGTTTGTCTCTCCTTCTTCCTAGTCTGTCTGCCTCTGGAAGCGCATCTGAAACCTGTCCACCATGGGTGACCCTGCTGGTATTTAAAATACCCATAGCATAGATTCCTGAATCACTGCAACTCACAAGCCACCACAGTAGGACAAACTGACAGTCAAGTGGTAGACTAAGAGTGATAAGTAACAGTAAATACATTTCCAGGAGGGTTGTAAAACAAAGCCTATTGCCTCCTTACAACCTGAAGATTGGGTATGTGGTGACTCCAAAGGATAAGAACTGGGCTGCGAACCACAGTTCAGTGGTTTGAGCTTATCAACCACCCCACTGAGATTTACAGGCTTGGACACCCTGCTCAGGGTTGCTATGAGTGGGATCCAATCTGACAGCACTCAACAACATCAATAACAACAGCCTGTGTAATAGCCATGCTGGTTAACTAAAAGTATCTTTTAAATTCTGCCTAAAAATGGTAACCTTTACTAAAAAGGTTGTCCTAGACAAGATTTATAATTCTGGGTGTGACACTGTAGGATAAACCCTGGACTATTTCTCAAAAACCCTATGCAGGGTAGCTAGGAGTCAGAATGGACTTAATATAACTTAACCGCAACAACCACAGCACTTTTCTAAGGAGTTCTAGTGGCACTGTGGGATCTGTGTTGGAGTGCTGCCAGGTCAGTGGTTCAAATCCACCAGCCACTCATTGCACAAAAGATGTGGTTTTCGGCTCCCACAAAGTCCTATAGTCTTAGACACCCTATATTGGGTTGCTATGAATCTACTGTCAGTAAGTTGATTCACAGCGACCCTATATAGGGTTTGGTTTGGAGTTTTGGAAGAATTTTCTAGAATGACATGCCTAACTATTCTGAGGGTCTTCAAATTGTTTTTGAAGCAAGCAAAAATGGCCTGCTGGTGCTAACAACCCTTTTGAGTGTTTGAATGGGCAAAACAACGGCCTGCAAAGCAGGACTAGAGTTCTCCATCATTTAAGTAATGAAATGAACATTGGCTGTCAGCAGGAAAGTTAGCTGAAAGTAACCTATTCACACACAAAAAAAAACAGGACTATGAGCTCATACTTATCTAAAGGAGACAAAACCAGATAGGATATGTTTAATAAATACACTCTACTTCCTTTATATCACGGCAATAGTTAACTTATGGCCAGCAAGCTGTAGTCTTGAGTGAAACTCTGGCCACCTATCTGTGTGATCTCCAATGAAAATGATTGTTGTTACTATTGTTAAACGCTATTGAGTCAGTTCCAACTCATAGCAACCCTGCAAAGGGTTTCCAAGGAGCAGCTGGTGAGTTTAAACCACCTACCTTGTAGCTCTAACTGACCTTATGGTCCAGTGCACTATCCTGCAATGCCACACCAGGACAATGATTATTATTAAGGGCCATCGAGTCGGTTCAGATTCATCGTGATTTTGTGGAGGGTTTCAGAGGAGCGGCCTGTAAATTTGAACCACCGACCTTGAGGTTCAAACCAACTTTATGGTTGAGTGCTTATTGTACTTTGCCACACCAGGACTCCAGGACAGCAATTAAGGAAACATTAAATTAGAGATACAGTGCTCAATAGCTGAAGGAAATAACAAGAAATGTTTGACAATTATTGAGTTTCTCCTTTTTTGGGAAATGGAAAGAAAAGTATATACTTGATCTAAACCCATAATAGTGTAAATATTGGAATGTTATTTTCTGTATTAAATGTGATAGATAGATAGATCAATTAATGAAAGTTACAATTAGAAAGATTTGAGTTCCATATAAGAAATACCTTCTAAGTAGTAGAACTATTGAGCAATGGAGTAAAGGACTTTGTCAGACACTGAATTTCCATTATAATAGATAACTATAGTTCACTGAGGGGCTGAGTAGACAGAAATAGCAGGTATTCCTAACTATTAGAAGAAATTCAAACAACAGTGCTACCAGACAGAGGTTATTATCCCATGTCCTGGAGGTATAAATACAAGTGATTTCCACCCCCACCTCCCATGATTATGCAATTAAAGATGCTATAATTTATGATTTAACCACATTTAAAATGTCTGCTTTCAAGGGTGTGCTGGACTAAGCACATGTGTTAAGAACCTTTTAAAAGGATATCATGCACACAGAGAGGGGTCTATGTGATCACTAAGGTTAACATATGAAAAGTCTTTAGAACAGTTGTGTTTTAGGCATAAAATTCACTGAGTATATTAAAGAATAGTTTGAGAAAAGAGTATAATCATAACTCTCAGAGAGATCTAAATGAACATGTGTTAAAGATTATATTTAACTCATGAACTACTAAACGAATGAATAAAATATTACAAATGACTCTAAGGACTCTCTCCCTCTACACACACACACACACACACACACACACAGTTAACTACTCAGCTGCTAGCTAAAAGTTTGGCAGTTTGAATTAAGTGGCTCCTTGGAAGTAAGAGCCAGTGATGTGCCCCCATAAAGATGACACATTTGATAATTCTGTTGCGCCATTCTCCTCACTTAACAAAAATGGTGTTGGTAAATAATACTGAACATGCCATGGGCTGCCAGAAGAGCAAACAATGCTTTCTCTAAAAAAGTAAAGTTGGGGTGATAAAAAGGCAAGAAGTGACTTGCTTACAAACTTTCAATAGGGAACCTAGTTCCAGAGGGTACCGGGAAAGGTAGAATCTCCACTGAGTTGTTCCAACCTGTCTGGATGGGGTTGATAAAAGGTGATGGGGATGAGATTCTTTTGGTTCAATAGGGAATGATTGCTATCAGGTCTGCCAGTGAGTGTTGGAAAGGTAAATGTAAATGTTTGGTAACAAAAGGAGGGGAGTGGCTGATTTTGCAGTCCAGGAGCAGAGATACATGGAACCATCAAGGGAGAAAAGCGAAGTGTGGGACCCTGTCCGGGGAAGCATTACACTAGGGATGGAGGGCAGAGGTGATGACCTGGAGAGAAGGAGCGGCTGGGGACTGTGGACTCAGGGAGGGAGAGGGGCTGTGTGCTGGCAGCCACAGGGCAGTCATGCAGGGTGTACCCTTTGGTTGTTTAATGATGCACGGAGGGTATTGTAATCATAGCAATGAAAGGAAATATGATAGGATGAATGTAAAGATAATGTTCTCCCATGTAAACTAACACATAATTCACAACAAACACTTAAAAAAAGTAAAAGAAGTAAAGTTGGATTACTCATTAGAAGCAAGGCTTTGTCTCATGTTCTTTGGACACATTATCAGGAGGGACCAGTCCGTGGAGAAGAGCATAATGTCTGAGAGTAAAGCATGAGAGTCAAAAAAGAGGGAAGTCCTTAATGAAATGGACTGACTTACTGGTTGTGAAAATGGGTTCAAACATAACAAAGACTGTGAGATGGTGTGGGGCTGGGCAATGTTTAGTTCTGTTACACATAGCAGTCTTTGTATGAGTCAGAACCTATTCCATAGCATCCAACCCAAAGTATTAAGTACAGCTCTTACTGAATCTACCACCCCGACCCCACCACCATGAACAACACCATCATTTATTGGTTACCATGTATATATCATATTTCAGTACTATGCTGATAATTTCACATTATTTCTAAATGCCAATTAATAATAATTGAATGCATCTCTTTCATTATGGTGGGAGGACACCTTAAGAGTAGAGTGGGATTTGTATGTAGAAAACTGGACACATTGTTATAAAAGACAAATTGTTAGAAAAGGAAAGCATGTTTGGTAAAGTATGGTGAAGGATCAGCAAAATAAAGGGAAGCCCTCAAAGATATGGATTTACTCAACAGACTCAATATCGATTGATACGAATGATGAGGGAGATGACTGAGCACCAGGCAACCTTTCGTTCTGCCACCATGAGCCAACAACACTGGTATAGATGGAAGAGTTAGAGACAAGTGTGCTAAATAGTTTTGTCTATTAGGGGAAAGGGAATTCTGTAGTTAGCTCTTGATAGTGGACTCAAAGGGGAGCATAGAAAACCCTGGAACTGAGCAATTAATGCAAGTTTGAGTAGAGAGCAGAAAGAGATTTGTGAGACGTTAGTGAAACGTTGCAATGGTTAAGGGCTTGGCTGCTAATAAAAAGGTTGGTGGTTTGAGCCCACCCAGCAGCTATATAGGAGAAAGACCAGACAATATGCAGCCAAGAAAACCCTATGGGGCAGTTCTTTATTCTTGTCACGTGAGTTCACTATGGGTGAGAATCAGCTCCCACCACACCTAACAAAAACAACAACAGCAATACTGAAATGTCATGACTTCATCTACAAGGGGCATCCTTTCAATAATGTCGTGGCAAATGGGCATTGCTAATTGTGGATTCTCTATCAGAGGGCACAACTTTTTTCTGAGCTGCAGGCATCAGAAGACCTGAATTTGTCTCTGGCAGAGAGATATTTCTGAACCAAGCAGAAAGCATTAACTTTTCTAGGATTGCATGTGCCAGATATGTTCTATTACAGACTCTCTCCACTTGTCCTCAAGCTTGAATAAAATAAGGTGTTCACAATAACCCCAGGCTGTTATGAGCTTAAATTTAAGGTCTTGCAATGATCGCATTGCAGTATTCTCCACACCATATTCAGTGAGTCAATCAAAGTGATGTATCTAAACAAACAGTATTTTCATTCTACTGGATCTAGAAAGTAGCATGGTTAATTTGATCAGTAATATCAGAGGTGACTGTAGAAAAGTATAATTGTGCTGAAGTTTGGTGGAGGACAATGGGATACATAGAGAGTGGACAGTTATAAAGAACAAAAGGAGTCCTTGTGTCACAATGCTTAAGCTCTTGGTTGTTTATTGAAAGGTCAGTAGTTTGAATCCACCAGCCCCTCTATTGGCCAATCTGATTCTTTAAATATTTACATTTGGGAAACAGCAGGGTGCAGTTCTACTTTGTCCTATTGGATCACTGTGAGATGAAATTGACCAATGGCACACAGCATCAATATATGAACAACCATAAAACACCATTCAGGTAAATATCATGCTTAAATGGAAATCAGGTTTGCATATTAAATATCACAATATTAATTAAAACTTCCTTAGCAAAGTGGGATTTTAGAGCTTAAGTAAACATTGATGAGAAACTTCAGTTCATTGAATCAACCTTAACTTTCCTGCATCTTAACCACAGGTAAAGTTTGCAACTAGAGAGAGAGAGTTGGCTGCAAAGACAGTCGTGTTGAACAGCAGCCAGACGTTTTCCCTATAGAGAGCGTCAGGGAAATAGCCTTAGACCTCACTAGGCACACTCTTGAAAGGTGACCTAAGTCTTACTGACATCCCAGTCTCCCACAACCCACAAAAACCCTGCAGTCTGCTGACTACAAAGACTACAGATAAGATTGGCGTTGGAACCTGTGGATGGAGAGGACTTACGTTCCTGGGACAGCCTGGAAACAGCAGTTTCCACAGAGCTTTGGCAGGACTGCCTGTAAGCAGCTCTCAGGATGACAAATATGCTTACTTAAATTACACAACTGCTGATGTCGTTGTTTGTATGTTGCCTGAGTCCCAGGAGAAGAGCCAAAATCAAATACCTGGCCTTGGCAAAACAGTAAAAAGCTGGCCATTTAAGTCAACCGCAGTGGAATGCCCCAGAGGGAAGGATGGGCTGAGAGTAGAAAGTCCCCAGAAAGGGCCCCCAAGGAATTGGAGCTACCTAGGTGCTCCTTCTGAAGCTTTCCCTGGGCCTCAGGGAAATGGCCACCTTTACATTAATTATTACCTATGAGATCAATGAGCAATGTGCTGGTGTGTCTGGGAGGTGACCATTTAAATGGTTTTTTTTTCCTCTGTACTGCCATACATGTTGTTAAGTACTGGTCTATTCTACTTTGCCCTAAGACCATCTCCATGAAGCTTTGAACTGCAAAAGACAACGGTTGATTTTGTGTGCCTTTCATTTGGGTACAGGAAATCCAGGTCAAAGAAAAGTGAATGGTTTATTTCCAATGACTCTCTCTGACCTGCACCCCTATATTTTGTGTGGCACTTTGTCATATACTCACTGCTGTTGAATCCATTCTGATTCATCCAGCAACCTTAGAGGGCAGAGAGAACTATCCTAGAGGATTTCAAGACTATAAATCTTTACAGAAGTCAACTGTCACATCTTTCTCCCATGGATCTGCTAGTGGGTTTGAACTGCCAGCATTTGTGCTAATATTTCTGCTTCCTGGATATAAGCAACGTCAAAATTTACTTTGTGAAAAGGAATCAACTCACATGACTTTAAGAAGCTGAGGGCAAAATGTGGGCATAATTGAGATAAGGATAGCATTGAGTTGAGGACCAGAGATAGAAAACAATGACTACATGTCCTTCTAAGTTGGAATAAGGAATGGGTCTTACACCAACAATTGATACTCATGGTGTTAGGTTCTGCTGTATTTTCCAGAGTTATGTTTTAGTTGTGTCATGGTTTAAACAACAGGGATGAGCTGGATGGAGAACCATCTATGGTATTTACAATGTGGTATCCGTGTCAGAGTCCTCGTGTGGCGATGTGGGTTAATGCCCTAGACTGCAAAGTCACTTTGAATTGCAATGTTGGTGGTTCAAGCTCACCAGTCACTCCTTGGAAACCCTATACAGGGTCGCTATGGGTCAGAACTGACTCGACGGCACTTAACCACCACAACAACATAGTGCCAAGGTCATAGTTGGTACTTAGAGAATGCTTGCTGTTTCCAATTACCTCCATGCAGTTTGGGAAATGCATCATCATAATGGGAAGGCAGTGGTTCCATAGGATAAGTACTGGATAGAGAACCACAAGGTTGGTGGTTCGAGTCCACCAATTGCTCTGCAGAAAAAAATGATGAGACTTTCTGCTCCTGCTTTAGAAATGCTTACAAGGTTGCTATGAGCTATGCGTCGAAACCAACTCTACGACACTTAACAACAATTGTCTTAATAGAAATTTGCCAAACAGAATAGGATGGTGAGTTACCTAGTTATAAATGTGGGATAGAAGTCTCTGAATAAAACACTGTGTTATGTAACCTCTATAAATTCAGATCCATCCAGTCATAAGTGCGGGGCTTACCACACTTCATCTGGAGGTATTTACTTACTTGATAAATTAAGGAGTCTATTTCTGATGGAAGAGATGTTAGGTAGCAAAACTTGGTCAAAGAACAAGAATTGATTTCAAAAGGAATTCTGTCTTGAACACAGACCTTAGATAAGCTTTTTGCCCAGTCTTTTAAATTCATACTTGAGTCTTAACATAGGAAGGCTGGAATAAATTGAATCAAAGTAAGAAAATCAAAGAATTCAGTCATGATTGGTTATACCATTATACTATAAACAGAATTTGCAATACAACATATAACAAAAGTTGGGAGAGATTTCCGTTCTAAAGCACAATTCTGTTAAGAGAATTAGCCAAAACACATTTAGCAAACGGAAGAGTGATTTTTCTATACATTGTTGTTGTTAGGTACCATTGAGTCAGTACCAATTCATAGCGACCCTGTGCACAACAGAAGGAAATACTGCCTGATCCTGAACAACCTCACAATCATGGCTACGCCTGAGCCCATCGCTGCCACCACTGTGCCAATCCATCTCGTTGGGGGACTTTCTCTTTTGCTCCAAACCTCCACTTTACTAAATATGATACACTGATCCAGGTCCCTCCTGATAATATGTCCAAAGTATGAGAGACAAAGTCTAGCCCTCCTGGCTTTCAAGGAGCACTCTGGCTGCACTTCTTCCAACACAGATCTGTTTGTTCTTTTGGTAGTCCATGGTACTTTTAATATTCTCCTCCAACACCGTAATTCAAAAGTATCCATTCTACACTTTCCTAATCCACTGCCCAACTTTCACCTGCATATTGGGTTATTGAAAATACCATGGCTTGGGTCAGGTGCACCTTAGTCCTCAAGCTGACATCTTTGCTCTTCAACACTTTAAAGAGGTCTTGTGCAGCAAATTTGCCTAATGCAATATAGTGTTTGATTTCTTGACTGCTGTTTCCATGAGTGTTGAGGGTTGATCCAAGCAAAACAAAATCTTTGACAACTTCAATCGTTTTTCCATAGATAAGAATGTGTTGTTTACTGGTCCAGTGCTGAAGGTTTTTGTTATCTTTACATTGAGATGCACCTTACACCGAAGGCTTTGATCTTCATCAGTAAGTATTTTAAGTCCTCTTCACTTTCAGCAAGCAAGGTTGGCCTTCCTCCAATCCTGATGCCACATTTTTGTTCACATAACCCAGCTTCTCAGATTATTTACTCAGCATATTGATTGAATAAGTATGACTTTACTATATAATTCTACTCAATATATTAAAATTTTGTACCACCAAGTATTGCTGCTAAAAGCTAAGTATGCTTATAACTAAAGGTAGCAAGCTGTGGAGTAAGAGTGCACACTACCCCATCACCTCTTCTTCCTCCTTTTGGCTCAGTTTGGGCACATACTCTGAACTGGAAGTGCTTCTTTTACAATTCTTTCCAGTCTCTGGACATCTAGCCCTTGAATCCCTTGTTCAGAGGTTGTATTAATAGGGATCTACAAAGAGGTGACAGAGCTATAATAACAAGAAATTAAGAGAGAGACAGAAATAGAGCTATTATCACACAAATCTGTGACACATATGATAAAATACTCTGTACCCGAGTAACAAAACGCATCAACAATTTTACTATAATAAAACTACCAAAACATGCTTTTGCTTTTTATCTTTTAAAACAGATTTTGTCCAGAACACGAAATGTTCAGTATCACTATTTAATTATATTCAAAGCAATAAATGAATGTCATAATGTTTTTAGCCTTTGGTATGTATCAATTTTAAGAAATCCTGACAGTGAGATAAAAGTTGGCCTACTGACCACAAGATCAGCAGTTTGAATCTATCAGCTGATCCATGGAAGTAAGATGAAGCTTTCTGCTCCCGTAAAGACTTACAGCCTCAGAAACTTTATTGTCTCTTGTGGAGGTGGCACCATCAAGTCACTTCCAACTCATAGCAACCACGTATAGGGTTTCCGAGGAGCAGCTGATGAGTTTGAACTGCCAACCTTGTTCTGCACTTATCTTACAGTACCAGAAACTCGATACAGGGTTACTATTAATTTGAACCAACACCATGCATCCATTTTCATTGTTGTTGTGAAGGGCCATTGAGTCAGTTCAGATTCATAGAGACCTTGTCTAGGGTTTCTGAGGAATAGCTGGAAGGTTTGAATGGTCGAGCAGGCAGTTGAAAGTCACCTCATACTCTATTACATTATCCTGCAGCACCACAGGGTCTGTATAGAATAATTTAGACTGTGATGCAAAAGATTTATGAATATTCATATTGATAGAAAATTTAGGGAAAAGTAAATTCATTTTTCCTCATCTTTTCCTCTATTCATTTAGCAAAGATGTGACATTTTCCTGCTTCATCTGTTACAACTTGCAGTTAATTATTAAACCCAGTGCCATGGAGTTGATTCAGACTCATGCAGCCCTGTCTATGGTCTCCAAGGTTTTAAATCTTTACAGGTATAGAAAGTGTCATCTTTCTCTGAGCAATTAATACTAGATCGCTCATAACATCTCTAGATTAATTTTAAAGGTTTTGTTGTTGTTGTTTTTGATACCTACAATCTTCTCATTTTCAGTGGCTTGGTAACTCACAAAACTGATTCATTATATAATATTGCTTCATATGTCTTAACTCTTCTGATACAACTTTTTGAATAACGTATTTGTCATTAGTTTGTAAACAGCAGGCATCATCAACATGGCCATCACGCAAGAACCTATTCTCAGTCTTCTACTTTCCTCATTTATAGCTTTTCTGCCACTTGGGTTGAGGAGCACCACACTCTTTTTATGAGAGAAGAAGGAAAGAGCTAACAGAGCAGTCTAGATCTTGGTTGTTGCCACCAAGTCTATTATGACTCATAGAGACTGTGTATAGGTCTTCCAAGGAGCAGCTGGTGAGTTGGAGCTACCAAACTTACGGCTTAAACAGACCTTGTTGTCCAGTGCTCACTCTCCATCATGACCTCAGGGCTCCGATATAGCAGTCTAGATCTTCAGAAGGGCCTAATAATTCTGGCTGTGGACTGGTGTCTAGAGTTACTGATAACATTGTTTTACTGTGTCAACCTACTTAAAAGGCTTGTACAAACAATGTGCTTTGTGGTGAAAATCCTTCTGGGAATCTGGAATTTTGATCCTTGTGGCCTATGTGATCATCACCCTAAAGTCCCTTTGTCTCTGAGTCTCAGAATCACTGCACATGTGTTTTTGTTGTTGTAAGGTTCCATCGAGTTGGTACCAACTCTGAGTTTTATTTCTGGGAGAGCATTCTCCTCTGTGAGTTCCCATCAAGGAGGGCACGGGAAGTCCGCACATGGATTCCACCAAACACCATCAAATGTAACTTCTTCCCCATGGATCCAGAAGTGTCTTCTGGGTTGCTGTAAGAAACCTGTCACAAGTACAGCTATAAGCTGATTGCTGTGAATCTTGTTTGCCAAGCAATAAACCTGGTTGTAGTATTGAGCTAGCTCACAGATGTGGTATTAGAAAAGCTGGCACACAAGACCTCCACCCTCAATAGAATTCCATTCTCTGCCAAGTCCCTCCAACATTTCTTTCTAAATATCCTACCACTGTCTCAGATGTAATATGTTGTTGTTGTTAAGTGCTGTCGAGTCTCTTCCGGCTCATAGTAACCCTGTATAGGGTTTCATAAGAGCAGCTGGTGAGTTTGAACCACCAACTTTGCAGTTTAAACTGATCTTGAGTTAGAGTGCTCATCCTACAGCGCCACAGCAGGACTCCCAAATGTAATATAGTAAAAGAAAATTCTGCTTTACTTTAAACTCAAGCACTTCACAACTCTTACAAATTATATATAGAGATATATATGTTGTTATTGTTGTTGTTAAGTGCCGTTGAGTCAGTTCCAACCCATAGCGACCCTGTATAGGGTTTCCAAGGAGCAGCCAGTAAGCTTGAACTGCTGACCTTGCAGTTCAAACAGCTTTGCAGTCTGGCACATTAACCCACAGCACCACATCACAACTCTCTCTCTCTCTCTCTCTCTCTCTCTCTCTATGTATATACATATATATTTTATCCCAGTCACATACGATCAAGATACTAGAGTAAGTTTTAAGAGCAATAAAGGTCTCTTATACAGAACAGAGGCTTTGGAATCAAGAAAATTCCCAGACTAGCTTTATATTCATATCTCAGTGTATTCATTTAATGAACTTGGGCAAGTAATACACAGTTATACATGGATTGTAAACTTAATATAATGCAAATATTAATACTAACCATAGTATCATTATTCCCCCAAACAAACCATCTTGCCGGTATTTGTCAGCTATTATGCCAACAGTAGAGCTGACATGTGTACAGCGAGTCACATCTTTCTCTCTTGCACTACAGCGGCCCAGCCCTGACCTCTTCTCATATGCACACCAGTGCAATCATCTCTGTGGGTCTTTGATTCCTCTCAATTTTTTCCTGTTTTGTTTTTTTCCTATTAAATGAATGTTCCAAAATAGAAATGTTCAAGTTCTGTTTCAGGGAGTTCTAAAATTCCCTCTGAATTTTAACAAAGATGGAATGGAAATGGGGTTGTGGGGAATGGTAGTGCTCTCGGCATTCTGAAAACCGGAAGTCATATTTTTGCTTCATCTTATGTACTGCGCTTTGACAAAAGGCCCTGGTAGCTATAAAAAGTTTAGAAAACAAAAATTGCAGTATTATCTATCATCAAAATGAACTCTGATTTCTTTAAATTGCAGAATATCCCTTCCTGATGGCAAGCTCTTCTCCTCTAATGCTCTTTACCGCTTCCCCTTTATATGAATCCTTTGCTCCTGTCAAAATGACTGGTACATTGCCTTCTAAACATACTGAGTACATAGTAGTCCATCTCCATGTCTCTGCTCTCCTGCAATGTCTTTATTTGGATTGATGCTGTAGGATAAGCACTAGACTGCAATGCCGGTTTGAACCACTAGGTCAGCAGTTCAAATTCACCAGTCATTCCTTGGAAACCCTATACAGTGTCGCTATGAGCTGAAACTGACTCACTGCCACTTTACCACCACCACAACAATTTTAAGAACTGGCTCAAGGTTTGTCTCCTTTACAAATTCAATTGCTCCAGCTCATAGCAAACCTATTTTGGGGGGAACATCTAATGGTATTTAATCTCAAGCACCTGAACTGTTAACTAAAAGGATGTCTGTGCAAACTCACCAGTCACTCCTTGGAAATCCTATTCAGGGTTGATATGAGGCAGAACTGACTCAACAGCACTAAAAAGCAACCTTTTCATTATTATACAAAAGTAAAATTCAGGATAACAATTTAATTTTATATATTTAAATACAAATCTAAATTGGGATATCCTCATGACCATTATCATTAACATACATGTTGTTGTTGTTAAGTGCCATTGAATTGGTACAGGATTTCCAAGGAGAAGCTGGTGGGTTTGAACTGCCAACCTTGTGGTTCACAGTTCAGTGCTGAGCCTACAGAAGTCCTATATGTACAGTAGTGTACATAAAGATAACATAAAGATAAATAATAGCTGATATGAAAAACAGTATACATTTTCTAATATAAGCTATGTATTTCAGCTTTCTTAATATGAATTGAGACAGAGAGAGACTGGACCTTTCTGTTTCTCCTTTGTGTATGAATTTAAAGCCTACTGTTTGGGTGGGGTCTGGTGCTGTAGAATATGCACTGAACTACTAACCACAAGGTCAATCAATGAATTAAACCCTTCTCCTTGCAAATCATACAAGGGTCGCTATGAGACAGAACCGACTGGACGACACTTGGCAACAACAAGAAACTGGTGATATTCATCTTTTTTTGTGTAGGGATAAATTCTGTTCTATGAGAGCAAAAGAACCTAATTACCGTTGACAGACTTTACAGAGTCCATGCATACTAATGGCATGCATAGATGATTCAAGACCTCTTTGAGAATGCTTTCTTTCATCTTTAAAATCTGTGTAGTGTGCTTCATCAGGTCTCCAATGACCTCTTGATTATGAAATGTAATATTCTCTTTTCAGTGTTGTTTTTATTTCATGTCTGTAAAGCAACTGACAGGGCTGACCCCCCTGCACATCTCAAAACTATTTTCTCCTTTGACTTTTTTACTGCTTTTCTTCTTAATTCTCTGACCCTTCCTTTTACTTGTCTTTTGTGAATTCTTCCTCCATCTTCTTGCATTTAATGGCCAGGAGCCCAAACTGGTCCTTTGTCTATTTTTACCTTATACACCCTAGCAACCTCACACATTCGCAAAGATTCAGCCATCAAAAATGCTGGTAACACCCAAATCTGTATCCTTTCAAATATAAATTTCCAACAGTTTGTTGGTTAATAACTCATCAGCCACCTCTCAGAAACCCTATGGAGAGTAGCTATGAGTCACAACCGAATCAGGGGCACTTAACAAAAACAACACAAGCTGGTACTTCACAATTACTGTACTGTCAATAGCAAAGTAAACTAATTGACATGTATAAACTTACCTGTGCACCTTTCCTGCACAGTGTCCTAAATTGATTCGATTTTGTTATTGTCAATATATATTGTTGCTGTTAGGTGTCATTGAGTTGGTGCCGACTCATAGCGACCTTATGCACAGCAGAATGAAACACTGCCCTATCCTGGGCCAACCTCACCACTGTTGCCATGCTTGAGCCCATCAATGCTGCCACTTGGCCAGTACATCTCCTTCGGGTCTTCCTCTTTTTCCCTGACCCTCCACCTTACCAAACACGATATCCTTCTCCAGAGACTGGTCCTTCCTGACACTATGTCCAAAGTATGAGAGACAAAGATTGGCCATCTTGGCCTCCAAGGTGCGCTCTGGCTGCACTTCTTCCAACATAGATCTGCTGGTTCTTTTAGCAGCCCATGGCACTTTCAATATTCTCCTCTAACACCACACATAACTCAAAAGCATCAATTCTTCTATGGTCTTCCTTATTCACTGTCCAACTTTCAAATGTATATGTTGTTGTTGTTGTTGTTGTTGTTGTTAAGTGCCTTCGAGTCGGTTCCGACCCATAGCGACCCTGTACAGGGTTTCCGAGGGTGTAAATCCTTACGGGAGTAGAAAGCCTCATCTTTCTCCCGCGGAGCAGCTGGTAGTTTTGAACTGCTGACCTTAAGGTTCGCAGCCCGATTCGTAACCACTACGCTACCAGAGCTCCTTTCAAATGTATATGAGGTTACTGAAAATACCATGGCATACCTTAGTCCTCTAGCTGACATCTTTGCTTTTCAACATTTTAAAAAGTCAATATATATAATGTTGTTGTTGTCAGGTGCCATCGAGTTGGAACCGACTCATAGCAACCCCATGCACAGCAGAACGAAACAATGTCCGATCCTGGGCCAACCTCACTACCACTGCCACACTTGACGTCATCAATGATGTCACGTGGCTGATCCATCTCGTTGGGGGTCTTCCTCTTTTTCTCTGACCCTCCATCTTACCCAGCATGACATCCTTCTCCAGCAACTGTTCTCTACGGACAATGTGTCCAAAGTATGAGAGACGAAGCCTAGCCATCTTGGCCTCCAAGGAGCACTCTGGTTGCACTTCTTCCAAAACAGATCTGTTGGTTCTTTTGGCAGTCCATAGCACTTTCAGTATTCTCCTCCAACACCACAATTCAAAGGCATCAATTCTTCTATGATCTTCCTTATTCACTGTCCAGCTTTTGCATCCATATGAGGTTATTGAAAATATATAAAATGTATATAATAGTCAATAATTATTTCTTGCAAGCTTAAACGTGCATTGCCACAGGAAAGACATATCTAAAGAAGAAACTACTGGCTCCTACAGATCATTATTTTGGCTCTTGTTGTTATTGTTAAGTGCTGTCGAGTCATTTCCTACTCATAACAACCCTCCATAGAGTTTCCCAGGAACAGTTGGTGAGTTTGAACTGCCGACCTTGCTGTTCAAATCAATCTTGTGGCCAGTGCTTAGACTACAACACCACAGTGGAAAGTTAAGAGAACTTTTTGTAAAATTTCTCTCTTTTCACAGTATGGCTTTTCTGCTATATTCATTTACAAGAAAGATGATGAAAATTTCATTTTAAATTACTGCACGTGAAAATGTATTTTAATTTGAGTTTTGAATTTTGATACAAAAAGACAAATATTAGAGTTCAAACATGTTTCATGGCACCCCATTCCATATTCTTATTTAGATCAATGTCCTTCATTTTGCTCTGTTATTAAAGATATATGCAACAGAACATACACAATTCAACAATTTCTACATTTATAACTCGGTGACATTGAGTACATTCTTAAACCTGCAGAACCATTCTAAGCCCTTCTTTTCCCTCCTTTCACACAAACTCTCTGCCTCCTAATGCTTAGTCTTCTTATTTTAGCTTATCTATTTCCTCAACTGTTTCTTCTCTACTGGATTGTAAAATATGTATTCCCATAAAGTCAGCCTTTTCAACACCCATACAAGCATTTGAATTTCCTACTTCCAGATCTATGATTCCTTTCAAAGATTATATTCCACTTGGAATAACATCCAACTTTTTTGTTTCTGCTTGTCAAAAATCTTGTCAGCCTCAACACAATACATTACTCCTTCATCAACCTTTCCCTATTAGCCTTAGTCAGAGTTAATCCCTTTAAGCAATGATAACAATCTGCTTTGCATTAATGTGATAAATACATAGATGCCTTATCTATATATACACATATGGGATCCTGGTGTGGGACTGTAGGATACGCACTGGACTGTTAACCACAAGGTTGAATGTTCAAAACTACCAGCAACTCCTCAGAAACCCTATTCAGGATCAGTATGAATCAGAACTGACTCAACAGCACATAACAACTTGACACTGTAGGATAAGTGCTGAACCACAGGTTGGTTTGAATCTCAACATCAGCAGTTCGAACTTACAAGTTGCACCTTGGAAACCCTATACAGGGTTGTGACTCAACACCACTTAATAACTCGGCACTTTAGGATAAGCCCTAGATCAAAAGGTTGGTTTGAGCCACACAGGTCAGTGGTTCAAACTCACTAGCTGCTCCTCAGAAACCTTATATAGGGTCACTATAAGTCAGAACCAACTCAACAGAACTTAACAACAACAATATATATATATTGTTATATATATATATAAATTGACTGTAGGTGCTTTGAAATCAAACAATATGTCAATATCTAGTTGACAATAACAAACACTGAATTCTACAGAATAGTCATTCAAATATTTGTAAAACTGTGCTGCATTTGACTGCAAAAATCTGTCTAATGTGCATACACAGTTGTAAAATACAATATAAAGGAACTATTTACTGAGGATAAAGGAAAACATCCCAGAAACCTTCACTGAATTGACAGAAACAACACAGGCAAAATAATACATGGAAACAATTAAAGGTATTCTACCGAACACAACACTTGCAATAATTATAATAATAACACCCTGAAACTACAGAAAACAGATGTATCAGCTCCTTAGTACCAAAAAAGTACTTAAAGGTAAGCCTGGAGCTGGAATAGAAAATTGAAGTTATCTGGGAAACAAGCCTCCCAGACCTTCCTTTGTAAAGAATTGTACAAAGTAGGTCAGCCCTTCTTAGAAAAATGGAGACTGGGAGCACAGAACATTCAGAAAAGAAAGGAAAGAATAGATCCCTTAAAGCTCTATAAGCTAGCATCAAATGCAAGAAAAGGGAAGTGTGAGGTGAGAGTTGTGTCAAGCAGCACAAAACAAGACCAAGAAGAATTGCATTTGTGGGGGTCTGAGCCTCAGAAACTCTGGTAGAAGACTTGCTGTGCTGTGTGAAGGAAAGGAGACAATGGGAAGAAAGCAAATATCTAAAGGAAAACAACTGCTGTGGATGCATTTTGGTTATGAGATGTCCGTACAGGCAGATCTCCATTTACTTTGCTTCACTTTATTGCTCTTCATAGGTTTTGTGTTTTGTATGAATTGAAGGTTTGTGGCAACTCTGCATCTAGCAAGTATAAGGGCATCTTCTTCCCAGCAGCAGACATTCACTGCCTGTCTCTGGTCCCATTCTGGTCATTCTCATGCTTCAAACTTTTTCATAATGCTACTGCACACAGAAAAGACTATAGCGTTACTGTAAAAATCCATTTTATATGCACTGAGAAACAAAACTTGCTTTATTTCAATATTCACTCGATTATGATGGTGGGGAACCAAAGCCATACGTATGCCTGCATCTCATAGTTTATAAAAGGAGCTCTGGGAGTATAGTGGTTACGACTCCGGGTGCTAACCTCAAGGTCAGCAGTTCAAAAATACGAGCTGTTCCACAATAGAAAAATGAGGCTTCCTGCTCCCATAAAGATTTACAGCCTTGGAAACCCTGTGCAGGGTCACTATGAGTCGGAACCGACTCCTCGGTACTTAACAACAACAAACCCTCTACAGACAGGGTCGCTATGAGTTGGAAGTGACTCCACGGTATATACGACCACCACCAATCGTGTGTAAAGAGTCAAAGCTTGGAGATGAGAAATAACTGGGTTTCTTTCCACATTCTACCTCTTAACCTGCTAGAAGACTTAGCTACATCATTTTTCTATGTAGCAGAGAGAGTCCTTTTCTCAAGAAAAGCAATACTTCTTTGCAAGCAATTTTGAAAAATGAAATAAATTTAAATTGTTAAACACTTAACATAGTGTCTATGTTTTCAATTGCTCAATAAAGAGTAGCTACTGTATTTATGTCATAAAACTTGTTTCCAGACTAAAGGGGGTTAAGAACACAGCTCTGGCTCTTGGGTGCTCATTTCCAAGATGACTAAGAAACAGAGAAACAACAGTATATCCAAAAAGGGCAGTGACCAGGTGCAGCCTATTTGCTGCAGCAACTACGCCTGCTGCGTGCCCAAAGACAAGACCATTAAGAAGTTCGTAATTCCAAACATAGTAAGGGCCCCAGCATCAGGGATCTTTCTGCAGCCAGTGGCTTTGGCGCATGCGTGTTTCCCCAATTGTACGTGGAACTACACTAGTATATGAGCTGTGTCATTTACAGCTAAGTGGTCAGAAACCGTTCTCATGAATCTGGAAAGGACAGAACATCCCCACCCCGATTTAGACATGCAGGTACTGCACCACGACTGCCACCAAAGTCCATGTAAATATATGAGCCCCTGAAGGCTGACGAAAAAAGTAACCTGCAAGAAAATAAAATGAAAATTACACTTAGAAAAAAAAGATCCCTCTGGTGGTCTATTTTGGCCTGAGACAGCAGCTAACAGCAATCCATTTATAAGTAAAAAGGGAGGAGGACGGTAAAGTATTAGGCAATTTCTTCATTCCTCAATATTTTTCATAATTGGATACCTGACACAGAACTGATTAAGTAGTTAATTTTGGGGGGTGAGGGGTGGGAGACTAGAGGGAGTTAGGTAAAAGAAGGCTATAGTAAGAATTAAAGTATGTCTTATCATTGACCTCGTTCATATCATTTGGAGGATACTTGCATGGTTCTTGCATCATCAAATATCAGTAAATGTAATCTGAAAACAATGTAAATGTGCTTAAACCATATGCTGTTGTTTTTGTGTGCCATAGAGTCAGCCTCAACTCACAGAGACGCTGTATAGGGTTTTCAAGGACCAACTGGTGGGTTTGAACCACTGACCTTGTGGTTAGCAGTCCAGTGCGTAACCTACTGTGCCACACCAGGATTCAAATGATGATTTCAGAAATTTGTAACAAAAGTAATAGATAGTACAAAAGTTATTTATTGTGAGTGAACCGCTTCACTGAATATTCGAAACTGTACACAATGTACTAGAAATTATTTTAAAACAGCAAGCTAACATCTAAAGTCAGTCAGTCATAAACAAGAAACATAACATCTTCTGAGGAATCCAAAGTATTCGCCATACTTTATTTTCCATCATAAATTTCAAAGATGATAGCTACTGGACTAAGAAAGTACACTCTATTTGAAATCTCACAGCTGAATAGACATTGCTGGAATACAGCATTTGTTTCTTGCTCAAAAGATTTACTTACATACTTTGGATATGATCACTACAATAATAAAACTGCATCTGAATTTCTGTGTTACATTTCTTTGCCGAACAAAATCACAACAACAAGAAAAAAGAATAAAGTACTGCTAAGCTATTGGAAATGGGAAACTAAATTTTATGGAAGAATTACTTCATTAAATCCATAGCCCAGGTTCATTTATATTCTTAGAGGTAAAATAAAATGCACTCATGGATTAAAAATAGCATTTATTGAGTGTCTACTATGAAGAAGGCACTGTCCAAAAGGTAGCATTATTGCCACTATTTAACCAATGAGAGAAATGAGGCAAATATAAATCTAGCTACATGCAAAGACTCACTTATCTAGTAAGTGACAAAGTGGGATTTGAACCTTGACACTCTAATGCACAGCCTCGTGACCACCCTCCTTTCTTATTCTGGAATCAAGTTTGAACACTTACACATGCTAATTGTTCTGCAATGAAAATACATAAAAGCAGCACATATATCCCCAAATTATCATACACCTCATTAAAAGCAAGACTAATCCAGTAACACTGATTGTGCACTTTGTAAATGGCTCCTACGGTTAAACACAAATTATTATCTAAGCAAATTGCAGTATAATTTTTAATAATTTAGGAATCTCATCAAGACAACATAGCCTGTTCGATCGGAACAGGAATATTAAAATTGTAAGCAGTTTGAAATTTGGAGGACAAAAAAAGAGCTATGGAGACACAAAAGAGATCATTTTTAGTAGAGTACAACTCCGGGACTGCTGTTGTATTAAATCAGGGATAATGGTAATCTCAGTAAAAAAGAAAAAAAAAACAAACTTTCTAAGCTAAAATGAAGGATTGGTGACATTCAGGTGGGCTTAGGTGCTGATCAAATGTGAGCTGCTTTCATGCTGCCTTTTCTATTTCTGGACTCAGGAACTTGCTGCAGTCCTCCTGCTATTAGGTAGGATGAATATAAAAGGCAACCCACATGGTCTAAAAATAGCCCTGGGTCCACTTTGACAAAGCACTCCATGCAGCTGCTCTTGGCCACACTCTCATTAAACCAATGGAGATGTCAGCAGCATCTATTACCCGCCTACTGGAGAGCATCAGGGTTTCTTCAATTCTGACCTGTCTCCCCTGGAAAAGGAAGAATTTGATTTGTAAAAAGACAGAGGCCGACTTTGTATGATATTAATGAGTCAGCTAAGGAAGCTCCATGTGTCTGTATAAGCGGTTTGTCAGCATTCCCATTATAAAACCCCTTCTCTAATGGATTATAATATGTGCACTGAAAATTCACTTCAGAATGAATTTTAGCATGTGGTTTGTGCATTTATAAGAGATCAGTTTTTTTTTTCTTTTTTTCTTTCATTAGCATATACAGATGAAGGAGCTTCAAACAGTTCATGGAAAAATTCCATGGTCTTTTAATTCCATTTTCCAAAATTTTTTGAAGCCTTCTCATGTATATATGGGTATATGCATGTATAATGTACACATATATGTGTATGTATGTATGTATATAAAGAGCATATGCATAATGGAAAATAGTGCAACAAGAAACGTAGATAATAATAATGCTGGCCAGTCACCTCTAGATAAAGAGAAAAAGTAGCAATCACCTCCTTTATGAAGGGAAAATAAAGCAATAAAAACACCCATTTCAACAAAATTTATTTTCTTTCTCATATATACTCTACTCTAGTAAAAATATCTATTTTTATTTCTAGTTTATACTTTGGCAGGGATAGCGGAGACTATAGATTCTATTGTTAAAGCAGTTTTATTAAGACGTGTTGGTTAACAATTTAGGTCCCAGAAAAATTATATTCTGATAACTTTACTTTCTGGATGAAACCTCATAAAATATCAAGAGGATTATATATAAATGTGTATATATAAAGTGATATGGCTTGCTTTTATCCATTATACATAAATAAAATATGTTCATGGTAGAAAATCTGCAAAATAGATACAAATATAATGACAAAAAAAGGATTATTCAAAATCCTACTCAGATGCAATGCTTGTAATATTTATTTACCCTCAATTCTAAAATTAAACAAAGGACTTCAAAAGGCTTGCAGAAAAAATTGAACTAAAAGATAATGGAACTCTTCCATGAACGTTTTGAAGTTGCTTCATATTTATAAATCTACAATACAAATACATGTGCAATTGATGTTAGAATGTAAATATTTTCTTATATTTGCTTTAATAGATTGTTGAAGTGTTGTTAAGTGTCGTGGAGTTGGTCCGACTCATAGCAACCCAGTATAGGATTTCCAAGGCTTTAATTCTTCTCTAGAGCAGAAAGCATCATCTTTACATGGCTGGTAAGCTCGAACTACAGAGCTTCAGTGCTTATAGTATGGAAACACCACATTCCCTTAAAATGTTAGAAAAAAAAAATTACAGAGGTAATAATTTTGGTATGGTACCATAGGATAAAGCACAGGACCACAAGGTCTGTTTGAATCTCAAGGTCAGTGGTTCAAACCTACCAGTTGTTCCTTGGAAACCCTATACAGAGTAGCTATGAGTGGGGACTGACACGATGGAACTTAACAGCATGGCATTTTATTTCTCCCCTATATCATACTTCCTTAGAGTTCCTTCTCAATCATAAGCTGAAATGAATTAAGTAAACTAATTCATTTATGCATCTATCCACCCATACATGCATTCAATTAAGTTGTCTATGCAAAAACTATTGTTCCAATGGATGGGTATAAAATGGCCAATGTTGCTGTTGTTTAGGGTCATCGTGGCTGTTCTGACTCATACTAACCCTCTATAGGGTTCTGAGGTGCATCTGGTGGGTTATAACTGCTGACCTTTTTGTCAATTGTTGTTGTTGTTAAGTGCTGTCCAGTCCATTCTGACCCATAGTGACCCTGTATAGGGTTTCCAAGAAGCAGCTGGTGAGCTTGAACCACCAACCTTGCAGTTCAATCAGCTGTCCAGTCTGACGCATTAACCCTAGCACCAACATATAAAATCCATGTCTCATTTAATTTACATTTTTGTAGGGAGAGAAACAACTAATAAAGGAACACAAATCTATAAAATAATTGTAGCTTGCTCAAAAGGTATATACAGCAAGAGTTTACTCAAGAAAGTACCATTAGGACCTAAGAGAAGACGACCCAGGGCCAGTTCTGTGCCATAATAAATGAACAGTTTTAAAAAACAGATACTTTTTTTTTTTTTTTTCTTTTTTGGGGGAGGGGAACTATGAAGGGACAAGATTTTCTAAAACCCTATAACTTAACCTATTTACAAGGAGACGGCTTTGGCCCTGATCACACTGATAGATAGAATTTAAGATAAAGGGTGGTGCACGTAAAGCCTTGCCCTTCACAGCCTTGGCTAATTGTGGAACTAAGAGGAGAGACTTAGGGCGGATGAGGATTTGGGAAGCTAGAGTCCTAGTCCCTGCCCCCATCTTGGAGCAGTTAAGGAGTTTTCAGAATGATCTAGGATATCTGGGAAAGCCCAGGAGCTGACATGGACAAAGATCTGGGTCCAGAAATGTGGGTGATAACTGAGTCTGAAAATAAACAACTGGATTACCAACAAGGAAATATTTTGCCCAGGGCCCAAACCATCAGATGGAACAAAAAGCATTTTCATAGTTACTGATATAGAACAAACCAGACCACTCACTTTCAGCAGACGAGAGGAAGGGTCCAGATGACTCAGTATTCAGGAGTATCCCTTTAACATGGTGTCCACGGTCCATGTACTAGCACTCTAACATGATATCCACCAACTATGGTGGACAAAATGGTTTGTACTCCACTACTAAGCTAAAGACTGATGGTTCAAACTTCTTCAGCGTTACCATAGAAGAAAAGGGCAGGCCATCTGGCCTATTAAGATTGTCATTAAGTGCCATCTAGTCAGTTCAAGCTCACAGTGATCTGTGTAGGGTTTCCAAGGACCGGCTGGTAAGTTTGAGTTGTTGAACTTTCAGTTAGAAGTCCAGTGCTTATCCTACAGTACCACATCAGGACTCCGTTAAGATCGTTGGTGTTGTCATTGAGGGCCATTGAGTCGATTCTGACTCATAGCGACCCTTTATAGGGTTTTCAAGAAGTAGCTGGATTTGGTAGTTGTTGTTGGTTATGTGCCGTGGAGTCGGTTCTGACTCATAGCGACCCTGTACAGAGTTTCCAAGGCTGTAAATATTTACGGGAGAAGAAAGTCTCATCTTTCTCCCGTGGAACAGCTGGTAGTTTTGAACTGCTAACCACGAGGTTTGCAGCCCGATTCGCAACCACTACGCTACCGGAGCCGGATTAGAGCCAAGAAAAACCTACCGGGCCGTTCCACTCCATAACACACAGGGTTGCCATAAATCAGAATTAATTCCCCAGAAAATAATAAGAATAATTGTGGCATCCACTTTTAGTTTAAATAATACTCACTGTACACTCAGATGACACCTTGAAAAGGAGCGTGAGATAAGGAGAAATTCTAAAAAAAAACGAAACATTTAATTTTAAGAGACTTACGGCGCAGTGGGTTAATGCGCTGGATTGCAAAATCAGTTTGAACGGCAAGGTCGCAGTTTAAATTCACCAGCTGCTCCTCAGAAACACTATACAGGATTGCTATAGGTTGGAAACAACTCGATGGCACGTAACAATAACAACAAGTTACATAAAATAGATTTCCATTTATAAAACTAGACCTAGCTTTACTCCATTCACCTAACTTTATAATTTTATTTTTAACCGCAACAAAGAGAAGCAGATTAGTTATGTTGTTGTTGTTAAATAGCTGTCGAGTCGGTTCCGACCCATAGCGACCCTGTATAGGGTTTCCAAGGAGCAGCTGGTGAGCTTGAATCGCCAGACCTTGCGGTTCAAACGGCTTTGCAGTCTGGTGCATTAACCCACAACGCCACACCAGGACTCCAGATTAGTTATAGAGATTCTAAAAAAGCGACAGTGTTTTGTTATTTAGTTTTGTATAGTTGATCCTGTTGTAATTCAGCAATCTGTGAGCTAATGTGAATCTTGTGGCTCTTACTGGAAATAGACTGGTGGAACTCAGTACTTTAGCTTCTCAGCATACCATTCAAGCTGAAGGGTAACAGAACGTGGTATGTGAGAACAGAAAGGAGGTTTGGGAATAAATTCATGGGAATTCAGAGTGCTCCCAATAACTAGCCTAGAAAAGTGTTTCATTCAGAGTAGAAGGGAATGAGAAGATGGGATGCACACTGTAATTCTGTGTCACAGAACTTCCAAGTTATCCCTACAGGATGACCCTTTTACAAAACTAAGTAATGAGCCATCTTGTTGTGCACCCCACCCCCACCCCCCAGACTGCTGGCAGGAATGATTCCCAGGGTCATGGATTAGATTCTTTAAAAAGTAAAACAAACAAACAAAAACTAGGTTGATAAGATCAAGCTTTTTTTTTTTGGAAAGTACAGACAACAGTTGGGACAGTGATCTACTAAGATAGAGGTTTTCTCACTGCAGTACAGTAAGGGTACATACAAGGATGTGTGCACTGTTAAGTGTTGTTGAATCCGTTCCCACTCATAGTGACCTTATGCACAACAAAACAAAACACTGCCCAGTGTTGTGCCAACATCACAATTGTTATATCTGAGTTTACTGTTGTTACCACTATTTCAACCCATCTCATTGAGGGGTCTTAATCTTTTTCGTTGATTCTCTGCTTTTCAAACATGATGTCCTTCTCCAGGAACTGGACCCTCCTGCAACTCTGTTCAAAGTACCAAAGACAAAGTCTTGCAACTCTTGCTTCTAAGGAACTTTCCAGTTGTATTTGAAGACAGACTTGTTTGTTCTTTTGGCAGTCCATGGTATTCTGGATATTCTTGGCAAACGCCATAATTCAAACACAATGAATCTCCTCTGGTCTTCCTTATTCACTGTCCAATTTACCCATGCACATGAGGTGATTGAAAATACCAGGACTGTGATCAGGTACACTTTAGTCCTCAAACTGCTCTAGAATACTTCAAATAGGTAATTTGCTGCAGATTTGCCTAATGTAATATATTTTTTGATTTCTTGATTGCTCTTTCCAAGAGCATTGACTGTGGATACTAGAAAATTTAAGTCTCTGACAACTTCAATATTTTCTCCATTTATAATGGTGTTATTGAGTAGTTCATTGTAAAGATTTTTGTTTTCCTTACATTGAGGTACAATTTCTTTTCAACAGTAAGCATTTCATGTCCTCCTCCCTTTTAGCAAACAAAGCTGTGTCATCTACATATCACAGATTGAGTCTTCCTCCAAACCTGATGCCAAGTTCTTCTTCATAGAATCCAGCCTCTTGGATTATCTACTCAACACACAGGTTGAAAAAGAATGGTGAAAGGATATAAGCCTGATGTAAACCTTTCCTCTTTTCAAACCACTCTTGTTCTGCTCAAAGAACTGTCTCTTTCTCTAAGTACAGGTTCCTTATGAACACTATTAAGTGTTCTGGAAGATCCATTCTTTGCAATGTTATCCATAGTTTGTAATTATCCACACAGTCTGTGCAATGCTTTTGCATAGTCAATGAAGCACAAATAAACATATTCCATGTCCTCTTCTGAATTTCAATTGAATTTCTGGCAGCTCTCTCTCGATGTAACGCTGCAATCATTTTTAAATTATCTTCAGCAGAATTGAACTTGCATATGAGGATAATGATATTGTTTAATAAGTTTCCATATTCCACTGGCTCACCTTTCTTTGGAGTGAAAATATATGGACCACTTTCAATCGGTTGGCCAGGTTGCTGTCTTCCAAATCTCTAGACTTAGACACATGAGCACATCCATGGCTGCATCAGTTTGTTGAAAGATTTCAATTTGCATTCCATCAGTTCCTGGAACCTTGTTTTTCACCAGTGCCTACAGGGTTGCTTGTACTTCTTCCTTTAATATCATTGATTCTCTTAGAATGACTGAAAATCAACAAATTCTGTTTGATTCAATGACTCTGTGTATTCCTCCCCATCTTTTTTTATGTGTCCAGTGATAAAATTCCTCACCGTAGCAAGTTGAGGCTTGAATCTTTTATGTATGCAATACACCTAGAGCAGGAGATAGATGTGGCTTTTTGCTCCTGCAAAGATTTTCAGCCTTAAAAACTTAGTGGTTACAAATCTGGCTGCTAACCTCAGGGTCAGTAGTTTGAAACTACCAGCTGTTCCGCAGGAGAAAGATGAGGCTTTCTGCTCCCATAAAAATTTATAGCTTCTGAAACTCTGTACAGGGTTGCTATGAGTCAGAATGGACTCCATAGCACATAACAACAGCAAGGAGTTGTTAGAATTCCAAGTTTTACAATCACAATGATCTCTATTAACATTCATTAACAATTGAATAATATACTATAAGTAGCTTCTGCCATCTTCTTTTGCCCAGAGCCATCAGGAAATGTTTCAGAGGGAGTTACAAAAACTAAGGCTAGAAGAGATATTAAATAATTCATGACACCACACCCATCAACCACTGATATGCTTCCTATTACTATGACTTTACCTGTTTCAGAATAGTACAATGTTGTAGGTGTAGGTGCCATTGAGTTGGTTCCAATTCACAGAAATCCAATGTAAAACAGAATGAAAAAGGACCTGGTTCTGTGCCATCCTCAAAACTACTGTTATGTTTGAGCCTGTTGTTGCAGCTCCTGCATTAACCCATCTTGTTGGGAGTCTTTCTCTTCTGTGGATACTGGTTACCTTACCAGTCATGATGTGTTGCTTCTCAGACTGGTCGCTTCTGTGTACGTGTCCAAAATACATGAGATAAAGTGTCCTCATCCTTGCTTCTAAGGAGCATTCTGTACTTCTTTCAAGAGACGTTTGATTGTTCTTCTGGAATTCTGTGGATGATGTTTTCAAAAGTCTTTGTCAACACCAGAATTCCTAAGGTGAGGTAGTCAAAAGTAAATTGGTTTGGGTTACTTCCCAAAGTGACATCTTTGCTTTTTAATAATTAGAAGAGGTCTTCTGCAACAGATTTACTCAATGCAAGACATTGTTTGATTTCTTGGCTGCTGCTTCTATAGACACTGACTGTGGATCAGAGTAAAATGAAATACTTGACAATTTCAATATTTCCTTCATTTCTCAAAATAGTTTCTTTAGCTGCAACCTGAACTTGCATTTAAACAATTGATGGTCCATTCTGCACTGCCTAACTCTGCCAGATGAGATGAAGCTTCTTCATTGTTTCTCTCCATAGATGTTATCATTTTGATTCCAGTATATTCTATTTGCAAAGTTCAGATGTAAAGCTGCCATTTATGCTGCTAAAAAAAAGGTATATACAATGAATAGGTCATTGGTTCTGGAAAATTCTGTCACAAAATTTCTGGGTTTCTTTCACCAAGGTCATATTTTCCAACTAAGGATCCTTCTTTGTTTCCAACTTTTGTATTCCAATTTGAAACTAAAATGTAAAATAGCACCTATGAATAATGCTATTTTAAAATTTAATTTCAAATTGTGAATTGCTAGTATATAGAGACACAATTAATTTTTGTATGCTGACCTTGTATTCTGCAATTTTGTTAAACTTTATTAGTTCTAATAAAGAGGATTTTTGACATAGACTATAATATCATCAGCAAAAAGATTTTCTTTTACCTTGTCCAAAATGTTTTCTTTTTCTCCCTCCTTTTCCACTGCCTTTTTGCACTGACTAGGACCTAAAGTGTGATATGTGGTAGGACAAGTCGATTCTGATGCACAGCGACAATGTATAGGGTTTCTGAGGAGCAATTGGTGGGTTTGAACCACTGACCTTGTGGTTTGCAGTCCAGTGCTTATCCTACAGCACCACACCACTATGATGTTGTTATGCATCGTGGAGTCGGTTCCGACTCATAGCGACCCTGTACAGGGTTTCCGAGGCTGTAAATCTTTATGGGAGCAGAAAACCTCATCTTTCTCCCACGGAACAGCTGGTAGTTTCAAACTGCTGACCCTGAGGTTAGCATCCTGATTCGTAACCACTACACTACCAGAGCTAAAATGTTATAAGTAAATATTTCTACTTTGAATTCAATATTTGAGGAAAAATATTTAGTACTTCACTCTTAAGAATGATAACTACAAGTTTTAAAATGACTTTTAAATGTTTGATAATATTAACATTATCCCAAATCTGCTTTGAGATTTTATCTGGTGTAGATAATATATTTTGTGAAACACTTTTGTTGTATCTGCTGAGATATTCATGGTTTTTTGGTCATTTTGTTTGTTGATTTAATTAATTATATTGATTGATTTGACTTATACATATTAAACCAGCCCTGATTTATTGAATAACACCCAGTTGTACATAATATGTTGTTGATGTTACGTGCCATGGAGTCGGTTCTGACTCATAGCGACTCCGTACAGGGTTTCCAAGGCTGTAAATCTTTACGGGAGCAGAAAGCCTCATCTTTCTCCCGCGGAGCGGCTGGTAGTTTCAAACCGCTGACCTTAAGGTTCGCAGCCCGATTCGTAACCACTATGCTACCAGAGCTCCTTTGTACTATATTATGTACATAATATAGTACCCTTTTTTATTGCAGTTGTTGCAATTGTTTTCCTAAAGTTCTAATAAGAGTTTTTCTGGGCAATTGTTTTCTGTCCTGTTTTGATCTGCTTCTTATTGAGTTTTGTATCAGGATAAAGTTTACATTATAGAGCAATTTGGAAAAGTTGGTGTGACTATTCTTTCTTGCTTAAATGTTTGGTGAGATTCATTAGTGTACTCATCAGAGGCTGGAGCTTTCTCTCTTAGCTCTATGGCTATCCAGGTTATCCAGTGTTTCTTGAGTGAGCTTTGCATTCTTTGTTTCTTTCAAAGTATTTACACATTTCAAGTAAATTTAGGAAATTATTGGTTTAAAGTGCTCAATATACTCCATTATTAACCTTTTAATACCTATGGATCTGTTGTTATGGACTTCAATTCTGATCTTGGTAATGGTCTTATACTGTTTTCTTTGAATTTCTTTCTAGAGTTTATCTATTTCCTTAGCATTTTTTTCTGCATTTTACTCATCCACTTACTTTTATGTGAATTTACCAAGCATTCAAAACACATTTGTTAAATGAACTTTACGGTTAGGAATTTTGCTTGATACGTTGATACGATACAAATAAGATTTATTATCTGAACTAGGTATTAAAAATCCAGTAAGGAAAAACGGTAAGTGTACAAAAGATTAAGCTGTTCTTGAAGTGTTATATCTTTTGTGTTCAGATTAAGCAAGAATTTAGACTCTCCCAGAGTGGGATTTAGAAGGTATCTGTTATTAAACTGTCCCCAGGAATAAAAACAGAGAAAAGGAAAATGAAACAAGAGATGTAAGTGTCAAATGTAAAGCTTTTCCTAACAGTATGTGGTAAGACAAATCACTGAATTCTTGGAATTCTTACAGTGTTAATACCTGGATCCACTGGATTTCCTATTATAGGCAAGAAGCCTGAATATATTTAATCCAGTGAAAGCAGTGAAAAATCATGGGGTCACTTTGCTCACAAATAAAACCCCAGAAATGCAATACATTTTATATGGTCCCTTCTTTGCATTTATCAAATTATAGTTTCAATAGTAAATAAAAATAAATTCATGCTCAACCACAAAAATAATTTATGTAGAACCCCAAGTCAATGTATCAAAATTTAAGTCACAAACTTAGATAGTAAAATGATTTTGATATTAATGAATAACTTTAGTAATCAAAATTTTATAGAAATCCAAAAGACAATGTAAATAATGTCAATATAAAATCCATATTTATAAGTACTTTGATTTTTAAAAAATGGGTATAGATTGTATAATAAGCATTTAATACTACATATCTACTTTATGCAAACAAGCATGATTGAAATAACCAACTTCTCTTGGAAAACCAATCAATAGGTATGCCATTGAAAGGAAAATATTCTATTTCACTTTCTATTCATCTGCCTTCCTTCTGCTCAAACTTTTGTGGATGTTATGGTAGACCTTCCATGTAACTCATCAATCTTCAATCTTCCTGCTGATTGGCATGACAAAAGAAACTATTCCACTTCTAAATTATTAGATCCATTCCTGGAATCTAAGAACTGGCAATACCACTTGAAATTCTAATATGCTAGCTTTCTTGATCCCATTTTCTCTGTCTGCTGAAAACCCGATTTTGAATCTTTCTTGTCCATATCTGTCACTGTTGACTGCACTGTGCTCTGAATTTTCCCCATTAATTGTTAAGAAAATATTTGACTCCTCAGCCAGCCCCTGTTATTTCCTCTTCAGTCTTACCACTTTATTTTTAATTTTCAGAGATAACTCTCCTTTGAACCACTTCCAGGATGTTCCTTGGGCAGTTTCCATATACTTTATTCAAAATGGTAATGAAGAGCACCAAAATAACTATCATAATAAAGAGACAGATAAAAAGTATCCCAAGCTATAATTTCAATATTTAATATGTACCAGTTGCTACATCAGGTAGTGGAGCTACAGGGTAAGTATTAGAGTGCTAGCTGAAATATAAATCTGCAGCATTTAACGACAACAGTGACTTACTTGATCAATTCTAATTTTTACAATATTCTGAAGCAGACATTTGTCTCTGTTGAAAATAATGATACTGAGGTTCAGAAGATAAAGTAATTTTTCTAAGATGATCTCACACACATTCAGAATTGAAAGCCAGGTTTAATCTAATAACAGCTATCCCTTATTGTTTTACTTTATTATGTGTCAGGCCGATCACACCCATGATCGCACTGAATACTAAACAGATATCCTAAGGAATGATATGATTATGATATCTAAGCATCAGAAAATGGGGACCTAGATGAAATGAGAAATTTACTTAAGGTGACATGTTCATTGAATGGAGATGTTAGTATTAAAATAGAGCACTCTAGCCCTGAATTCTCGAACGTTAATCACCCTCATTATTGTATATCTGTCCTCTATTAATCTATGTTAATATTACATATGGACTTTTGAGATTGAACTGTAGGATCAGCATTGGGTAAGGTCAACACTTCAAATTCAACAGCTCCTCCTAGGAAGCCCACACAGGCTTGCTATGAGTCTGAACTGACTCCACAGCACTTAACACCAACTGTATTATTTGTAATTTTTTTTTTTAATTCCACCTTTCTTAATTAGTAAGATATAGGCAAATTATGTACTCTGACTCCTGGTATGGCACTATACAGTAAGCACTGGATTGCTAACCACAAGACTGATGGTTCAAATATGCCAGCCACTCCTCAGAAACCTTATACAGGTCTCCATGAATCAGAAGCAATTCTACTGTACTTTAACAACAACAACAATCAAATATATACTACTGAATTTCTAACACTAAATTGGAACTAATATGAATATTGTTGTTGTTAAGCACCTCTGAGTGGGTTCTGACTCATAATGACCTGATCCTGTATAGAGTTTCTGAGGTTTTTAGATTTCAGAGGGAGCAGAAAGTCTCATCTTTCTTCTGCAGAAAGGCTATCAGAGTCAAACTATGGGCCTATGGTTCACGATCTAGCATTTATTCTATGGAGCCACCATGCTCCCAACTAATACAAATATATAATGCAAATATATCATAGGGAGTGAGGGCGAGAGAGAAGAGGAAAGAAAGGAAACAAAAATTATTTTTTATTTGTATTTTATTGATTAAAAATATAAATATTTTTCTATTGAACTTTTTTTTTTAATTTGACTTATCATTTAGAGAGAGAGAGAGGTATAATTTTGATTCCTACTTCACTTCTCCATGTAATATCTAAATTTCTCACCCAGGCCAGTTTTATTATTCTCATCCATTTTTGAAACTCCACTTCTATTCTCATTTACATTTAACTTTAAATACAGACTTTATACATGTCCCTTATATGCTGGGACTTCAAAAAGTTCATAGAAAAACTCCCTTATCTTTTAATTCCATTTTTTTTTAAATGAACTTTTTGAAGCCCCCTCATATAACTTTGGAAAAACTTTATGATAATTTGAGATAAATTTAAGCCAGACATCCTTTAACCAAGATACACTTTTTAAATATTATATATTTACATTTGAATGTCTCCAGAAAATAAATTTGTAATTGATACAACATTCCTATATTTCAAATCCATAATTCATTTTTCACTTTGTTTTACTGTGGTGATTTCATGTTGCTGCGATGCTGGAAGCTATGCCCCCAGTTTTTAAGATACAAGCAGTGTCACCCTTGGTGGACACATTCAAAGGAACTTACAGGTAAGACAGATTGGAAGGACCTGTGATGTGTTCCTGAAAAAAACTGGCTAGTGGGAACCTTATGGATCATAGGGGAAATTGTTTGATATAGTACCTGAATATGAGTCACTGAGATTATTAAGCACTTAAAATATGACTGGGAAAAAGTTGCCCTTTGAAAAAGTAGAGTCAACCTTAATGATGTGGGTGGAGTAAAACTTTCTGGACCTTCATTTGCTGATTTGGCACGACTAAAAAAAGAGAAGAAACAGCTGCAAACATTAATAATCAGAATGTGTAATGTATAACATAAGACTGAAAAAACACTGGACTAGTGAGCTGATATGGATGGCTGTTGACCATTGTTAATCAGACCATAATAAGTCTACAGTACTGGGAAAGGCAAATTGAAGAGAAAATCAACAACAAAACATTTGAAAATCTATTCCGAAATTCAACATCCTCATAACTACACAGAAAACCAGTTATTAGTACCATCATGCAAATGAAGATATTTAACAGATTTTGTAGGCTGAAACTGATCAAATCTCTCTCTCTCTCTCTCCGTGTATATATATCTGGAAGTTTAAGTGTTTTAGAAGTGTATACACACACATACACAGATACAGATATACTATAAAACCAAGCAAATGCAGAACATACTTGGAAATTTAAGCATATTAGAATTATAAAAGATGACAGGAAACATATATAAATATATGTCTGTACTGTGCACCTCACACATATATGTGTGTGTTCATATATATTGTTGCTGCTGCTGCTGTTGTTGAGTGCTGTCAAGTCGGTTCTGACGTAAAGCAACCTTATAAGGGTTTCCAAGAAGCAGCTGGTGAGTTTGAACCTCCAACCTTGCGGTCCAGTGCTTGCCCTACAGCACCACACCAGGACACATGGTGACTCTGTATGTTCATTGGGTTTTAAATGGCTGACTTCTTTCAAAGAAGATTGCCAAGGCTTTTTCTATGTCTGAGGCACCTCTGAATGAACTGAACTAGGAAACTTTTGTTAGCAACAAATCGTGTTAACTTTTTGCATAACCCATACCCTAAGAGATCGATAGATTGATTGAAAGCAACATCTCCATACCATAAGCACTGGACTACGAACCACAAGGTCAGCAGTTCAAACCTACCTGCTACAACATGGGAGAAAGATGAGGCTTTCTGCTCTCATAAAGATTTTTTAAAGCCTCAGTAACCCTATATGAGGTCATTGTGAGTCAGAACTGATTGGACGGTACTTAACCTCGAGTTGTTTCCAAGTTACAGCGACCCCATATAGGGTTTCTGAGGAACGGCTGGTGAATTGAACTGCTGACTTTGCAGTCCCTTGTATTAGCCCACAGCGCCACACCAGGACTCCATATGGTATTTTGGGTTAATGCACTTGACTGCAAGGTCAGTTTAAACCACAAGGTCTCTGGTAGCGTAGTGGTTACGAATTGGGCTGTGAACTGCAAGGTAAGCAGTGCAAAACTACCAGCTCTTCTGAGGGCGAAAATTAAGGCTTTCTGCTCCCTTAAAGATTTACAACCTGGGAAACCCTGTACAGGGTCGCTATGAGTCAGAACCGACTCCACGGCACACAACCACCACTATATATATATATATATATATATGTGTGTGTGTGTGTGTGTGTGTGTCTATGTATACATATAGACCGTCGAGTCGATTCCAACCCATAGCGACCCTGTACAGAGTTTTCAAGGAGTGGCCAGTGAGCTTGAACTGCCGACCTTGTGGTTTGAACTGACCTTGCAGTCAAGCGCATTAACCCCAGCACCGCACCAGGACTCAGAAATAAATGGAATGTATAAACATCGATATCCAAGGCATTAGTGAGGTGAAATGGACTGGTATTGGACACTTTGAATCTGACAATCATATGGTTTGCTAGGCCCGGAATGACAAATTGAAGAAGAATGACATCACGTTCAGCATCAATAAAGAACATATCAAGAGCAGTCAGGAGGTACAATGCAGTCTGTGATAGGATAATATCCATCTGCCTACAAGGAACACAAATTAATACCTCCATTATTCAAATTTATGTACCAACCACTAAAGCCAGTGAGGTTGAAACTGAAGAATTCTACTAATTTCTTCAGTCTGATATTGATCAAACATGCAATCAAGATGCATTGGTCATTACTGGTGACCCGAATGCAAAGGTTGGAAACAAAGAGTAAGGATCAGTACTTGGAAAATATGGCCTTGGTGACAGAAATAATCATGCAAATCACATGATAGAAATTTGCAAGACTCCTTCTTTGTGAATACCTTTTTCAAACAGCATAAAAGAGGACTATATACATGGACCTCACCAGATAGAATGAATGCACAGAAATCAAATTGACTACATCTGTAGAAACAGACAGTGGAAAAGCTCGATAAAATCAGCAAAAACAAGGGCAGGAGCAGATTGTAGAACAGGCCATCAATTACTCATATGCAAATTCAAGCTGAAGCTGAAGAAAATGAAAACAAGTCCATAAGAGCCAAAATATGACCCTGAATGTGTGCCACCTGAATTTAGGGATCATATGAAGAATTGATTTGATGCATTAGACACGAAAGACCAAAGACCAGAAGAGTTGTGGGATGATATCAAGAACATTATACAAGAAGAAAGCAAAAGGTCATTGAGAAGACAAGAGAAGGAAAAGACCAAAATGGATGTCAGAAAAGACTCTCAAACTTGCACTCCAGCATAGAGATGCTAAAGCAAATGGAAAAAATGAGGAGGTAAAAGAGATGAACAGATAATTTCAAAGAGTAGCTCGAGAAGAAAAGTCAAACATAATAATGAAATGTGCAAAGACCTGGACTTAGAAAATAAAAAGGGATGAATAAACTCAGCATTTCTCAAGCTAAGGGAACTGAAGAAAATTCAAACCTCGATTTCTGGTATTGAAGTATTCTATAATGGTTACGAATAGGGCTGCGAACCTTAAGGTCAGCGGTTCGAAACTACCAGCCGCTCCGCGGGAGAAAGATGAGGCTTTCTAACTCCCGTAAATATTTACATCCTTGGAAACCCTGTACAGGGTCGCTATGGGTCGGAACTGACTTGACGGCACTTAACAACAACAACAATGGGCAAAATAAGGAGCTCTGGTAGTGTAGTGGTTACGAATCGGGCTGTGAACTGCAAGGTCAGCAGTTCGAAACTACCAGCTGCTCTGAGGGAGAAAGATGAGGCTTTTTCCTCCCATAAATATTTACAGCCTTGGAAACTCTGTTCAGGGTCACTATGGGTTGGAACCGACTCGATGGCACTTAACAAAAACATGGGCAAAATACTGAATAATGAATAAAGCATCAAAAGAAGATGGAAGGACTATATAACGTCACTGTACCAAAATGAAATTGGTTGATATTTAACCATTTCAAAAGGTAGCATATGATCAAGAACCTATGATCCTGAAGGGAGAAGTCCAAGGTGCATTGAAGTCATTGGCAAAGACCAAGGCACCAGGAATTAATGGAAAACAAATTGAAATCGTTTAACAACATAAAGCGGCACTGGAGGCACTCACTAATCTATGCCAAGAAAGTTGGAAGACAACTACCTGACCAACTGACTGGAGGAGATATGTATTTGGGCCCATTCCAAACAGAGGTGACCCAATGGAATGTGGAAATCATCAGGCAATATCATTGATATCCCATGCAAGTAAAGTTTTGCTAAAGGTAATACAGAATCTGCTGCAAGCATACATTGACAGAGAACTTTCAGAGGTTCAAGCCGGTTAAAGAAGAGGACGTGTCTGAATTTGATCAAACATGCAATCAAAATATATTGATATTGCTGGTGACTGGAATGCAAGGGTTGAAAACAAAGATGAAGGAAAAGTAATTTGAAAATATGGCCTTGGTGGTAGAAACGATGCGGGAGATCTCAGGATCGAGTTTTGCAAGACCAATGACTTACAAATTTCAAATACCATTGTTTAAACAACACAGAAGATGAACACACACATGAACCTCTCAGAATACACATAAATTAAGCTGATTATATCTGTGGGAAGAGAGAGTAGATAAGCTTCGTATCTGTAGTCAAAACCAGGCCAGGGGCAGAGTGTGGAACCATCAATTGCTCAAATGCAAGTTCAGGCTGAAGCTGAAGAAAATTAAAATAAGTCCATGAGAGCCAAAATATGACATCAAACATATCCCATCTTAATTTAGAGATCAGCTGAAAAGCAGATTTGATGTATTAGACACTAATGACCAAAGATCAGAAGCATTTTGGTATGACATCAAAAACATCATAGATGAAGAATAGAAAAGATCATTAAAAAAGGCAAGAAAGGAAAGACTAAAATGGCTGTCAGAAAAGACTCTGAAACTTGCTCTCCAGCATAGATATGCTAAAGCAAATGGAAGAAAGGAGGTTGTAAAGAGTTGAAGAGAAAATTTCAAAGGGCAGCTCACAAGACAGTTAAGTACTATAATGAAATGTGCAAAGATCTGGAGTTAGAAAACCAAAAAGGTAGAGCAATCTCAGCGTTTCTCAAGCTGAAATAAGCGAAGAGAAAAGTCAAGCCTTGACTTGCACCCTTGAAGGATTTCCTGGGAAAAATACTGAATAATATAGAAAGCACCAAAAGAAGATGAACGGAATACATCCAGACACTCTACCAAAAAGAAATGGTCAATATGATCAAGTGCCAATGATACTGAAGGAAGACGTCCAACATGCACTGAAGGCATTGGCAAAGAACTAGTCTCTAGGAATTGATTGAATACAAACTGAAACCTTTCAACAAACTAATGTAGCACTGAATGAAGGCACTCAATCATCTATTCGATGATATTTGGAAGAAAGCTACCTGACCAACTGATTAGAAGTGATTCATATCTGTACCCATTACAAAGAGTAGTCACCAAATGGAATGCAGAAATCATCAGACAATATCATTAATATCACATGCAAGTAATTTTTTACTAAAGACAATTCAAAAACAGCTGCAATAATACACTGATAGAGAATTGCCAGAAGTTCAAGCCAGATTCAGATGAGGACATGGAACAAGGGGTATCATTGCTGACATCAGCTCAATCTTGGCTGATAGTGGAGAATACCAGAAAGATGTTTGCTTATTCTCGATTGACTATGCAAAGGCTTTCAATTGTGTAGACCATAACAAGCTATGAATATATGCTCCTGATGAACCTATATATAGACTAAGAGGCAGTCATTCAACAAGGGAACACTCAGGAAAAAATGTGTGCTCAATTGTATTCTTTCATCATACTTAGTCAATCTGTATGTTGAGAAAATCATTAGAAAAGCTGAATTTAGTGAAGAATGTGGTATCAGGATTGGAGGAAGACTTATTAATGACTGACAATGTGCAGGTGATACAATTTTGCATGCTCAAAGCAAAGAGAACTTAAAATATTTACTGATGAATATCAAAGACCACAGCCTTCAGGATGGGTTGCATCTCATTGTTAAGAAAACAAAAATCCTCATCACTGAGCAAATAGATAACATCATGAAAAATGGAGAAAACACTGAAGTTGTCAAAGACTTCATTTTGCTGGGATCCACTATCAACAGTCACGGAAGCTGTAGTCAAGAAATCTAATGACGTATTGCATTAGGCAAATCTGTTGCACAAGACCTCTTTAAAGTGTTCAAGAGCAAAAATGTCAGTCTGAGGACTAAGGTGCACCTGACCCAAGCCAAGGTTCTTCAATTGTCTCATATGCATGTGAACATTGGACACAGCATAAAAGAGACCTTAGAAGAACAGATGCATTTGAGTTATGGTGCTGGAGAAGAATGCTGATGGCTAGAAGAATAAACAAATCTGTGTTGGAAAAAGTACAGCCAGAATGTTCCTTAAAAGCCAGGATGGACAGATTTTGTCTCTCATACTTCAGACATGTTATCATGAAGGTCCAGTCCCTGGAGAAGGATGTCATGCTTGGTAAAGTGGAGGGTCAGTTATAAACAGAAAGACCTCCAACAGGGTGGATTCACATAGTGGCAGCAGCATTGGTCTCAAGTATATAACAACATTGTGAGCATGGTGCAGAACTGTCTGGATAACACCTAACAACAGCAACATTCTGTAAGTGATAAATGACATTTAAAAATATGCATGTATGTAAAAATATAGCTGAAGTTTTCATTGTAATTATTTTTATTCAAAATATTTAGCAGTTAAGCCTTTTAAAAAGGGGAAAAGAACACTTACACTGAGAAAACTATCTTTGAAAGCAAACATCTGTCTGTCACATCATATTCAGCTGCATACTAATTGAACCAAACATTTGTTCTCTTTTAGTGTCAATGTTGCTTTTGTGTTGCTTACTTAAAAACATAATTTTCAGAGGAATTCTGGAAAGTCGCTTTGGTGTCTAATTCATTAATGGTTTTATTAATTCACCTAGTCATCAGGTGTAATTTATCAACGGCACAACCTTTGTGTTCTATTTTTGCTAAATGCTTCTTCTCGGGAATTTAAATTATGAAGAAAAAGTGGCTGACTAATCTGAATTTCTCAATTTATTCATGTTCAATGAAAAGCTATTCATCAGCGTAAACTCTACTGTGAGTTCAAATCAAATTTAAAGCCACCTGGGAGTAAACAAAATTGTTCTTCCCTCGCAATTGGAAGATGATAAAAATAACACATTTTCATGAAATTCATGATACTAATACGTTTAGCAGAAATAAAATAGAGATGGCAAGGCACTACAGCCAAAGTTTAGGCTGTCAACTATCCTTTTCTGAAATTGTTTTTTAAAATAAATTTTATTTCCAACACATAAAGTTGATTTCTTTTTTTTACTTTCATAGAAAAACTGCAACACAGTTATGCTTATGTCCCCAAACGTTGCTTAAATAGTACAAAAAGATTATTATCACTCTTTTCCTTAACTCTTTGAAAGGTAATTGGAATTGATGGTTAAAACAAAGTATTCACTTTCAAAGTTTTCTTCAAGCATTCAAATCTAATAGTTTGAACATCTATTTTCCTGCTTGTATTTTATACGGGTTTGTTTTTGTTGTTAACTACTGCTGAGTTGTTTCCTGGTATAGGGACCCCATACTGGGTTTCTGAGGAGTGGCTTTTGGGTTCAATCCACTAAGGTGTGGTTAGCAGTCCAGTGCTTATCTTACACATCACACCAGGACTCCGAAATTGTAAGTGCTTAGTTTTAAAAAATTAAACAGTTTATATTATGATGGTTGGTTCCAACTCAGAGTGACCCTGTATAGGGTTTTCGAGGCTGTAAATCTTTAGAGGAGCAGAAAGCTTCATCTTTCTCCCACAGAACAGCTGGCAGTTTCGAACTGCTGACTTTGAGGTTAGCAGCCTGACTAGTAACCACTACGCTACCAGAGCTCCTAGTTTTTACCATAGACACAGGAATAGTAGTAGTTGCCTCCAGGAAAAGGGAGGCTTATGTGAATCTGAGGGGAGGGCTCTTAAAGAGTGCTTCTCTAGAGACTTTTATGCAAATCATGGAACCCAAACTCACTCTTTTTTGAGCATACATGGCAATATAAGGGTGTGCCAGGAGCTAGAGACTTGGAGGCTCAGGCATAAATACATAAATACAAACAAGGAATGCACTGAAATGGTAAAGGACACGTTCAAGTCCACTGAAGCTTCTGGAGGACTGTGGAATGTTTGGATTTAGTCCATTAAAATCCACATGCCTAAGCCCTATAATGTTCAATAGACTCCTGTGAACCCAGGTGGAGACCTGGTTGGCCAGTAGTGTGGCAAGACCTGGGGAGTCTTGGGTCCAGAGTCAGTGACATACACAGAGGACTAGAGTGGAGAGGGAAGCATCCAGCTGATAAGAAGAAAGGGCATGTACATAAGAACACCCATACTTGCAGATAATGCCCACTTGACCTGGATTCAATGACTGGATGATCAGAGCTCAACTAGAAGATGAAAGAAGAGGAAAAAAAGAATAATCTGATACAATTTGATGAACTTGACCTACACCTATGGATGCAGTAACTCAAAAGAGGGAACAAATCGTTACAGCAAGGATCATTCCCACCGTCTCCATACACAGAGCAGACAGGGATGGGCAACTTGGACTTTGACTACCCAAAATGGGGGGACTACAAAGACAAGAAGTGACTGGCTTACAAGCTTTCAAGAGGGAGCCTAGATCCAGAGGGCAGGGAGGAAGGTAGAATCTCTACTGAGTAGTACCCAATCTGTCTGGGCAGGGCTGATGAAAGGAGATGGGGATAGGCCTCTTGTGGTACAATAGTGAATAATTGTTATCAGGACTGTCCGTGAGGGTTGGAAATGTAAACGTAGACATTTTGTAGCAAAAGGAAGGGAGTGATTGACTTTGCAGTCCAGGAGCAGAGGTCCATCAAGGGAGAAAAGCGGAGTGTGGAACCTTACCCAGAGAAGCAGTGACACCAGAGATGGAGGCAGAGACAATGACGTGGAGAGATGGAGCTGCTGGGGACTGTAGACCCAGAGAGAGGGGCTGTGTGCTGACGACTGGGGGGCAGGCTTGCAGAGTATACCCTTTGGTTGGTTGATGATGCATGGAGAGGACTGTAACCATGACAATGAAACAATATATGATAGTATGAATGTAAAAGTAATGTTCTCCCATGTAAGCTATCACATAATTCACAATAAAATATTAAAAAAAAAACGTTACCAAGGGCTAGTGAAAGAGAGGGATGATGAGATTCTGTATTTTTTTTACTTAAGTCTGCCTTAGTATGTAGTGCTACCATTTCAAAAGTGTAGATTTTGGATCCAAAATTGATCTGTTTGACTGGCCATTGTTGGGTAAAATGTAAGATCAGAATTATGGCAGAATTTCTTTTTAAAACAATTTTCCTTTATGATTTGTCAAAATAAACCAAAAAAACCCCTATGGAGCACAGTTCCACTCTGACACACTTGGGGATGCCATGAATCAAAGGCAATTGATTTGGTTTTCTGGTTATGGGTTGAAGTAAAGAAGAAATGTAGAGTCAGTGTTTGGAGGGCTCTTGAGTTCTTGTTAATAGTGATGGAATAATTTGGAAACAAATAGGAATAATAGTTACACAGTCATAAAAACATAATAAATATCACCGAAATAGACATGGGACATTTTTCAAATTAGGAATGCTTCATTTTACATATTTTTACCACAATAATAATAATAATAATAAATGCTAGTGTGGCACTGCAGGTTAATGCACTGGTCTTCAACGTCGGTTTCAACCATAAGGTGGGCGTTTCGAACCCACCAGCTACCTCTCGAAAACTCTCCACAGAACTGACTTGATGACACTAACAATAAGAATAGCAGGCTTATAGGAAAGAGTACACTGCCGCTTGGGGTCGTCAAAGTTGTAACCGTAACAGCAGCAGACTGCCACAGCTTTCTCCTATGGAGTGGAAGTGGTGGTTGTTTAGGGTCGTGGAGTCGGTTCCACCTCATGGCGATCATGTGTAAGGTTTCCAAGGAGTGGCTGCTAGATTTGAACTTCTGACCTTTTGGTTAGCAGTTCAGTGCTTATCCTACAGAGCCACACCAGGACACTTGGGGAGTAGTGGGCGGGTTCAAGTCTCCAACCATTCAGCCAACACCTGCACCACCATGGTTCTTGACTTTTGTCTACAAGGATGTAATGAAGCCTTTTATTACCTACTAAGTACGGGATTTCCTTTTAAAACCTACAATTCTATCCAACTGTTTAGGGAAATGTGTATATAAATACAAAACCTGTTGTATCAACAGTTTCTCCCACAACACTCTGCTTCTATATGGGGTTCCATAATTGATTGTAAGGGACATAAGAACTCAGACACCATGCTCTGCATTAATCGAGGTTAAACTTCAGGGTCAGAAATGCCCAGGGCACAGTTCTTCCCACTAGGGCAGCCTGTCCTCAGATGGGCCCACATGTAGGCCTCTCTGCTCAGGCAAGGGTACAAAGCTCTTTTAGTGCTGCTGATGAAGTGTCCACAGGACACACCACTCCATCATAAGCCTCCTCCTGAAGGCAGTCGGCTCTAGCTCCATGGTTCAGCAAACCTCGCACCCCCCAGTTAAATGCCTACAGGCAACCTACTCTATAAGCAAACCTACCCAAAGTCACTGAACTTCACTTGCTCTGAGGCTTAGGAAGTTCACTGTCTCCTGTCCTGGCTCTTGGTTCTGCTGCTATTGCTACTCTGCCACTTCTCCTGTGTCAAAGTCTTCTGTCCCTGGATGAAGGATGTTCAATGTGCAGGGACCTTTGGGTCCAAATGATGCATTTACCTCCTGGCTCTTCTTAGGTAGTAGTGACATCCCCACCCCCACCTCGCATCCTGCATCTTAGATGCTTTATTTTTATACTCATGATAGAGTTTCAAGTTCATAAAATTACAATCGACTCTGTTAACATCCAAGCTAATCATGCCATCTTATCAGTATCTACTTCCAACTTCTCTTACCCAAACCTACCAGGAAATCTGTTATTTGGTTTTAGTTACAAAGACTAAGGCTAGAAAAAAAAAAAATTAAATAATTCACTGCACCATAGCAAATAAAGGATATTTTATAGATAGGAGCTGAAGAATTGGGCCTAAAATATTATATTGTTGTTGTTGTTGTTGTTAGGTACCATCGAGTAGGTACCAATCCATAGAGATTTAATGCACAGCAGAACGAAACACTGCCCGATCCTGGGCCAACCTCACCACTGTCGCCACGCTTGAGTCCATCGATGCTGCCACTTAGCCAATCCATCTTGTTGGGGGTTTTCCTCTTTTTCTCTGACCCTCCACCTTACCAAACATGATATCCTTCTCCAGTGACTGGTTCCACTTGACAATATGTCCAAAGTATGAAATATGAAGTTAAGCGATCCTGGCCTCCAAGGAACACTCTGGCAGCACTTCCTCCAACACAGATCTATTGGTTCTTTTGGCAGCCCATGGTACTTTCAATATTCTCCTCCAACACCATAACTCAAATGCATCAATTCTTCT
>NW_006408574.1:16669612-16675739 GCF_000296735.1 Chrysochloris asiatica
TCACCAGTAATGAGCAATACATCTTGATTGCATGTTTGATCGATTTCAGACTGCTGCAACCATTTTTATATTATCTTCAGCAAAATTTTATTTGTGTGTGATATGAAAGATATTGCTCCAGGATTTCTGCATTCTGTTGGGTCACTTTCCTTTAGAATGAATCTCTTCCAATTGGTAAGCCAGGGAGCTGTCTTCCAAATTTCTTGACACAGATGAGTGAGTAACTCCAGTGCTGCATCAGTTTGCTGAAAGATTTCAATTGGTATCCCATCAGTCACTGCAACCTTGCAAACATTTTATGAATTCTTTCAGGGAAAGTAAGCTAATGTCCAAGGTCACCTTCTTCCACCAAAGCTCTAAATATTACTGCTAGGTAAGAGATGGAGAAGAGCGAAATGCACATGCAATGAGCTATAACTCCATGAGAAGCCTACAGAAGGTGACTTGCTAGTTGATCGTTAATGTGATCACAGTGAACCAGGGTCAAGACAGCTACCCAGAGGCCACTGTCCCCAGAAATGAACATGGGAGCCCTAGGTAGAAACTCAGTCACTTTTCTTGCAACTCTACTTTAAAACATGTGTATATCCTGTAAAGGTCTAAGAAATATTTAATAAAATAGTAATCCTAAGTATGAGGGGCTTCAAGAAATTCATGAAAAATAATCCATTATCTTTTCATTTTGTTTTTTCTTTAACTTTTCTAAATCCTCTCATCTAAGAAAACAAATTCTTCATAATGAATCAAGAATTAGGCCTCACAGTGTAAAAATTTCATTTACCATATTTTAACTTAATAATGTTCTTGTCAGTTTAATGTCTATAAAAGTATAATGTTTAGAAGGTCTTTTGTAATTCCTCTGCTGCTTTTGAAAATCCAATATTCATTAAAATAGGTAGTGCTGCTTAAACTGTCTGTGTCATGATCTAACCTATTATCTACCGCTGAAACGACGGTTTCACAGCTGCTGTAAGTCTGCAGTCAGCCAACTCCTTTATGCTACTTTGCCTCTGCATGGGCTCTTCTTCCTCACATTTGCCTTTAAAAATCTCTATAGAGATCTATCAAAAAATTCACAAGAACAGCATCTTTTGTACTTCTCTTTCTCTGGAAATACCAAAGCAGCAGTGTATCTTCCCATATTTAAAAAAGAAAGAAAAATGTTTTAATCTTTCACATTCCAATATAAAGTTGAAAGCAAAAACTGTATTTATTAAAAGAAAATGGATCGGACACTCACTAATTCAATGACTAATGACATATGTTTCAAGCTTACTTTCTCTGAGTGTCAGATACAAGTAAAGCAAATTGGAATTTTCAGCTCTGTTTTAGAAAAAGGGGGAAAGTATATATTCCATTGGTTAAACAACTCAAGCTGAAAAGTTCCTTTCACTTAAACTTTAGGAAAGGTAGATGTGAAATATTCACATTTTAATTCTTATCTTCTTTTCCTCTAAGAGTTGGTATATCTAGCAGACTATAGAAGCCAACCAACCAAATAGAAGTTTATTGCAATAGGAGTCTTTAGAAATAAGGTACCCTTAAAATACAATCAGGAGTCCCAGTGTGGCACTGTAGAATAAGCACTGGGCCACAAGATCAGTTTGAACTGCAGGGTCAGAGTTCAAACTCACCAGCTGTTCCTCAGAAACCCTATATAGGGTCACTATGAGTCAGAACTAACTCAATGGCACTTAACAACAACAACAACAAAATACAACCAAATATATGGACGATTAACTTCAAGATGGAAGACAATTCTATGTGAATACAGCGAAATTAGTAGGAACTGACTTTACTGTGGCCCAGATCTCTCCACTCATATCTCCATCTCCAGTGATGTTATCAGTCTCAGTCCCAATAGAGAAGAACCTATGAATCAAAATGAATGAACAGACCTAGTCTTTTAGTGACACAGGAGTGAGGTGTTTATGTAAAACCTTTTTATGCATGTTAATTGTGAACTGGATATAAAAAAAAAAATAGAAATAATCCAACTTTGAAAGATATTAGAAAAGACCCGTCACAAACAGAATCCAGAACAAATTCCAATCTTAAAAAAAAAAAAAAATATTGCATCTGAAAGGGGGCATTTGAGAATTTGTGAGTTTGTAGTCTGGAAGCAATTTCAACATCTAAGGTAACAGCTGTGGAAAATTCCAAAACAAAGCTCTGTTGTCTTCCCTGTGATGGTGCCAGACCTTGGAGTTTAGGATTGGAAATCTCCACAACACATTATCTATAATGGTCAGTTTTTAACCCAGGTGAGTTGATATTCAAAGAAAAAAAATGTGACCCACACACAGAATAGTCAATAGAAACTGGTTAAAAAGGGGCCAGATATTGACTTTAGTGCACAAAGGCTGTAAAGAAGCTTTTATAAATACATTCAAATAAGTAACGAAAACTATGTTCAAGGATTTTTAAAAATATATATGCTATAAATATAACACTCTTCTATCATGGAATGGAGCTCTGGTAGTGTAGTGGTTATGAATCGAGCTGCGAACCGCAAGGTCAGCAGTTCGAAACTACTAGCTGCTCCATGGGAGAAAGATGAGGCATTCTGCTCCCGTAAAGATTAACAGCCTCAGAAACCCTGTGCAGGGTCGCTATGAGTCGGAACCGATTCCACAGCACATAACAACACAACAACAACAATCATGGAATGGAGTGAGGTGTGGCACTGTAGGATCAACACTGGACCGTAAGGCTGGTTTGAACCACCAGGTCAGCGCTTTCAACTCCCCAGTCACTCCTAGGAAACCCTGTACAGGGTCGCCATGAATTAGAATGGACTCGATGACACTTAACATCACAAAATGCAAGGGAGATGCTCTTTGAATTTGGCATGAAACACAGAATGCAGAAGGGACTTTTGTATATCAAAAATCCCAAGGAAAATGGGGAAACACTAGAGCATCAAATGTGCCAATGCAGCCATCATATGCAGGCATAACAGATGGCTCCCAGAGCTTGGTGTTCAGCTGCTACTGGAAACTTCATTGAAAGATATAGACAGCCATCTCTGATAAAAACGTCTTTCTACTCAAAGTTGCCACTGAAAACACCAATGGGCATATTTAAAAATAAAAGCTAGTACTTCAGAGAACTCTCATCAAAAATTGAAATCTTCTATCACTGAAAAACATAGAATTATGTTTTGTAAATCATAAAAATCCTGGTGTGTTTTAACAACAAAGCTAGAGTCATACACTTAATATTATTTCAAATATTAAGGCTACCATTTCAGATCATTGGTCTGCTAGTGAATCCTGAGCAGGGCAGCATTTAATGTTGAGTTCTAATATGTGTGTGAGTAGAATTCAGGTCAAATTGATACCAAATCAATGACAAAGCTTATCTGTAGGCATGCACTTCCTGTATCTTATGGAGGGGATGATGTTATGTAGATAACAGTGTTAATTTAAAGAAAATGAATCAGCACAGGGCCAAGTTTCTGCTGTCTTGTAGAAATGAGTGCTGTTAACCATTGTTTCCTGGTGTGGCGGCGTTTACCCTGACTCAGGGCAACTCCCTTACATTAGAGTAGAACTCTTCCCTAGGATTTTCTTGGGTGTGCTGTAAATTGCAAGATGTAGTTCATTTAACCTTTCTTCCATGGGGATCCTGAGTATGAACCACCAACCTTTATGTTTGCATGCTTGTTTTTATTAATTTCATTTAGTATTAGACTTTTGAGTTTCTTATGAAAGGTTTGAAAATATAAAATATTGTTAAGTGATGTTGAGTCTATTCCAACTCATAGTGACTCTGTGTAGGGTTTCCAGGGAGAAGCTGGTAAGTTTGAACTCCCGACCTGAAGAATCAAACTGACCTTGTAGCTCAGTGTATATCCTCTAGTACCAAATCAGGACGCCACAGAACAAAATTTTATAAAACACTTGTAGTGAAGACTAGTTTTACTACAGTACATATCAAGCAACTGAGTTAAGGGAAATGTAACTGACTTGCCTGTGGTCACTCAAAGCTAGTAAAGTGGAGGGTCAGGAGACCCCTACTGATTGTCATCACTGTTAAGTGTTGTTGAGTTGGTTCTGACTCATAGTGACCCTGTACAGAGGTTCCAAAGAGCAAATGGTAGGTTTGAACAGCTGATGTTATGGTTAGCAGTTCAATGCGTATCCTACGATCACATACTCTCATGATTATAGGAAAACTACAATCTTTCTTATTCTGAAAGGATAATGTTCCCAATTTGTCACACATTTCTAGATTAATATCTTCGTCATTTGTACAGGAATGATCTTCTCTCACTTACCTTTCCCAAGTAACAGTAAGTTTTCAAATGTTTCCAGGGTGATTGGTTTCACACCCCCCCACCCCAAATTATCTGAATACATCACAGGAGAATAATGCACACCTACGCAAAAGAAGGAAGCAGCAAGACTCATAGTGATGTGTGTGGTTGTGCTGGGCAGCTGTCTAGAGGCCATTTTTGTCAAATGGCTGCCTTGTGTCGAACACGCACACAGCACACTAAATTTAAAACTGGTCTCAGGACTATTACAAATAATAATATGCCCCGAGCCTTGTGGTCTCACATGAAAAGTTAAACTGGGAATGTTAAATCTAAGATTGTCAACATTTTACTTGGTTCTATAATAATGTTGATAGTACTTACTGTACTCAATTTGGAGGAAAGTGCTTTCCTGTCATTAGCAAAAATAACTGCCAGCCATATGTGTAAGCATACAAAATTAAGTTCTCTTTTTAGAACTATATGCCTTAGCAGTAATTTTGTTTTGTTTGGCATCATTTACTAAATTAAGATAAATTTCCTAAACTGGTGGAGGTAGGGATGGAAATATATTGCAGTCAGAGAAAAATTTTGAATGTTTAGTTATCATAAGTCAATCCTTGTTTTTATTTCTTTCAGCTTTCTTTCAAAGTTTTGGAATTTAAAGAATCAGGTGGTTTATGTTACAAACGTTTTTTAATTATCCTTATTTCCCAAAAGAATTGAAAATAATCATAAATGTATGACACTGTTGGATAATGCACAGGACCCCACGGTTGTTTTCAACCACAAAGCTGGTGGTTCAAACCCACCAGCCACTCCTGGTGGTTCAAAACCACCAGGTTTCCACAGGAAACCCTATAGGGTTGCTGTGTGTCAGAACTGACTTGATGGCACTTAACAATAATAACAACATATATGTTGTTGTTGTTGTTAACTGCCATGGAGTTGGTTCCAACTCATAGTGACCCTGTATAGGGTTTCCAAGGAGCAGTTGGTGTGCTTGAACTGCCAACCTTGCCGTTCAACCGGTCCTTGCAATCCAGTGTGTTAACTCACATCGTCACACTAGGACTCCACACAAGCATCCATGAAATTTTTAACAAGTATTAATAGATAGATCATAAATAGCACATAATTTACCATAAACCAGGAGAATAATTTGTAACTGAGCATTATGTTTACCTGTAAACTTTAATCTTAAACTTATTATTCACTTTCTTTTGATTCAGGAAATGAACGGTCCAATCATTTTTCTAAAATATAAGCATTGTTGTTGCAGGCAGTGGAATTAGTTCTGTCTCATAGCAACCCTATGTAGAAATGAATGAAATACTGCGAAGTCTTGTACCATCCTGACAATCATTGGTATTTGAGTTCCTTGTTGCAACTTCTGTGTCAATCCATCTCATTGAAGGTTTTCCTCTTTCTTGTTTACCCTCTGCATTACCTAGCATAATAGACTTCTCCAGATCTAGGTCCCTTATGATAACATATCCAAAGTACCTGAGACAAAGACTCGCTATCCTTGATCCTAAGGAATATCTTGACTGTACTTCTTCCAAGAAAGATTTGTTCATTCTTCTGGCAAGCTATGGTATATTCAATATTTTCCATCAACACCATAATTCAAAAGCATCAATTCTTCTTTTCTCTTCCTTATTTATTGTTAGGTTTTATATAAAATAAGGCATGACTTGGTCAATATGTGGGGTGTTCATGGCTTGAATCAGCCACAACTTACTCTTCAATGTAATACCTTTGGTCTTTTTGTTGTTGTTGTTGGTAGGTGCCATCGAGTTGGTACTGACTCATAGCGACCTTATGCACAGCAGAACGAAACACTGCCCAATCCTAGGCCAACCT
>NW_006408574.1:16676849-16678261 GCF_000296735.1 Chrysochloris asiatica
TTTTTTTTTTTTTGATATAGAATTCTTCATACTGCAACCAGAGGCTTGACATTTTTCTTTAGTTCTTTCAGTTTGGGGAATAACGAGTGAGTTCTTTGCTTTTGGTTAGAGGGGTAATGAGTAACAAGTAAAATTATTTAGGCCAATAAACAATGACTGAAACTATTCAGTAAAATAGCTGCCTTAAGACTCTTGAATGGGTTTCTTAAATTGCCTGTTCAGAACAGTGGTGAAGATCAGATTGGTTGGTTGGGTGCCATCGTGTCAGCTCCAACTTGTAGTGACCCTATATAGGGTTTCCGAGGCTGTGAATCTTTACAGAAAGCCTCATCTTTCTACCACAGAGTGGCTGGTGGTTTCTAACGACTGATCTTGCAGTTAGCAGCCCAACTTATAACCCACTATGCTACCAGTAAAGCGCAGACTCCTTTGGTAATTTAGTACTAAAAAATGATCCTTCTTGGTCAGGAAACCATTGATTGTTATTCTTCAAGCTAAGTCAGCTAAAGTCTACTTGATGGAAGGAGCTGTATCATTTCAGTAATTCTCCAATGTGCTACCCATCAAAGGCTTGTATCTTAACAAAAATAAATACTCAGAGGGATGAGTCACTGGAGGCTTGGAGGCTTGAGATGCTAGCACCCTGGACATCAAGCGCAACTGGCAGAACACAGTTCTTCTCTGGTGATTAGGAACTGGGGTCTTAAAAGCGTGAGAGCAGCCGTCTAAGGTGCTACTATTGGCCTCTGCTGGTCTGGAACAAATAAAAATGAAGGAAAAATAGAGAAGCCTAAAAACAATGAGTCTAAAGACTAACGGATCATGAACACCTCAGTCACCATCACTCCACTCCTGTGGCTTAATATTCAGCTCATCCTTGTGTGGCGCTATGGATTAATGCACTGAACTGCAAAGTCGTTTGAGCAGCAAGGTTGGCAGTTCAAGCTCACCAGCACTTCTCAGAAACCCTCTACAGGGTTGCTATGGGTCAGAACCAACTCGACAGTGCTTAACACCACCACCACCAACAAGCAATAGATAGATCTATAAGGTGAACAATAAAACTTTACTCAGAAGTTATGTGCTTCTTCAAAAATAAAAGATTTGAGGTCAAAATTGTAGCATTTGACTAGCAACAAAGTTTAGGAGGCAGGAAGGAGAAGAAAAAAAGGAGTAATAACAATAAGACACACAGAGAGGAGGTTTTGTTGTTGTTAAGTGCCATCAAGTCCATTCCTACAATGAATAAAGAAGACCTTAGAAGAATTGACACACTTGAATGGCGGTCTTAGGGAAGAATACTAAAAGTACCATGGATTGCCAGAACAAACCAATCTGTGTGGGAAGAAATACAATCAGAATGCTGCTTGGAAGCCAGGAGGGTGAGACTTCATCTCTCATACTTCAGTCAT
>NW_006408574.1:16678651-16683635 GCF_000296735.1 Chrysochloris asiatica
AGCACTGATTGGATGACACCTAATAAGAACCACAAATTCATTAAGAAACAAGTCTTTTACTAGGGTACAAATCATGCATGTTTAACTTAAATGTATTTTTAGTAATAACATTCTTTATCATTGTAAAAATTTCCTTTAAAGCAAGTCATTAAATTAGTTAAATTACTGGGCAGAATACGACGCTGTTCTTATAGAAAGTGACATAAATAATGCTACATTCAATATGTTAACAGACCTTTTCCTGGGATTAGGAGTCCTGGCACTGTGGGTTAATGTGCTGGACTTCAAAGTCACTAGGAGCTGCAAGGTTGGAAGTTTAAGCCCACCAGCTGCTTCTTGGAAACCTTATACGGGGTCACTAGGAGTTGGAACTAACTCAATGGCACTTAACAATAACAACAACCTAGATTTAGGGAGTCCTGGTGTGGCACTGTGTGTTAATGTGACGGACTACAACATAGGTTTGAACTGCAGGTAGGCAGTTCAAGCTAACCAGTCACTCCTCAGAAACCATATTACAGGGTCATTACGGGTTGGAACTGACTTGACGGCACTTCACAATAATAGTGACCTGAATTTAGTAGAAACACAGAACTAATAATACAGCACAGAAAGAAAAAAACAATATACACACACACACATATCTTAGCAAGGTTATTTTTAAGAATAATGTCACATTGGGGTTTTTTTTGGTTTTTTAACATTTTTACTCCAAAATAGAATAATGATACACATACAACTAAACTGAAAATGGCCTATTATTGTTCTAATTATTTCTTCAAATGTAATGTATTGCAAACAACATTTGTTAGAGACATTTTCTTTTATTTAGTGGAAAATGGCCATAAAAGCATATTTTCTTCCCCTTGGAGGAACATGAATTGCTATTATTACTTTAAATACTTCTTACTTAAGACAGCACAATGGTTTGTGTTAATCTTTGAATAATACACAGTATTTTATTTAAACATCATTTGCTTATAATCAGTAGTTATTTTATGTAAACTTTTCTTCATAAAGCCAAAGTTAAAAAGCTTTTAATGACTTTTGTTATTTTTTCTTTCTTTCTTTGACTGCCATTTTGGGTGAAGTTTAAATTATATTTTAGAACGAAACAGTCTACACATTTAAAACAAAGAAAAGAAAAAGTTAAGCAGTTTACCTTTCAAAAACCCAAACCAAACCGATCAACTTACCCATAAAATTGCCCAGAACCAAGGGGAAAAAAAAAGACCACACTGGCCAATATAAAATTTAAAAAATCAATTCTCTGACCTGTAAATGAACCAAAGGAAGATCCACAGAGACGCCGATCTCCAGGTTCTGTGGCAGTTACATAATAAAAGTGATTTTTAAAGGCTCTTTTGAACAAAGGTTGTTTGTGAGCTCATAAATCATAGAAATCATTATTTCTATGTGGTGACAAGCCCTTAGGAAGCGAACTGCTTTAGGGAGACCCTCCAGAGATCTTCAACCATGCAGATGACCCACAGCCCTGAGGTGTTTCTCCCTTGTGCTTCCTGTTCATTTCCCCTAACTCCATGAATGGGCAATACTAGCAAATACTTGCTGGCAACCTGATCAGAGCAATCCCTAGGGTGGAGATACTGTAAAGTTACAAGGTGTCAGAGAGACACTTGCCTTGGAGCATGGATGCTTCACAAGGGGAGACTAGAGTATCCCATAAGTCCTTGCACTTACTTGGAGGAATAAAAACTAGGACTCAGGAATATATCCCTCTCCCACCATTCCCATCTGACTCCCACTAGTCCAGACATTTGATATTTTTGAGGGGATAAGATTTCAGGAAAAACCTGTGAAGCATCTGAGGAGTTAGAGCACTTTAGAAAAATAGATAGCAAATTAAAAAAAAAAAAAAAGGTACATGAAAGGAGTGAAAAATAAGTAGAATGAGAAGGTTTAAGGCACAGGGAATGCTCTCAGGGAAATACAAGAAAAAAAAACCTCGATATTAAAATACAATTAATGAACTAAAGATTTCAACAGATAAATTGGAAGCAGGAGGTCCACCACTAAAGAGCAAACTATTAAGTTAGAAGAGCAAATTGTAGACACTGCTTGAGAACATAAGTCTAAAAGAAGTACAAATTAAAATAAACATCATTTACTAGACACAGGGAGTTCATAAACAGGTGAGGAATGAGAAAGATATCAAACACAAATGAAATGGATAATGGAATATCAGAAGAGATAAAAAAATAACTTAAAATTTAAAATAGATTCATACCTAGGCATAGTATAGCTATTTAAAAAATGTACAAGTAGTAATATAAAACTGAGTACTAATAATTTTCAACAAGTAAAGGTAGATTGTCTAAGAAGAGTACAAGGTAAGCATCACCTATTTCAGCAATAGTAGTGGGCACAAGAAGACAATGAAAATAGTTTCAAGATGGAAGAAAAAGGAATTTGAGCTAGGTATAAGGAGCTCTGGTAGCATAGTGGTTACGAACCAGGCTGCTAACATCAAGATCCACACGCAGTTCGAAACTACCAGCTGTTCTGCGGCAGAAAGATGAGGCTTTCTGCTCCGGTAAAGATTTACAGCCTCAGAAACCATGTGCAGGGTCGCTATGAGTCGGAACCGACTCCACAGTATTTAACAACATATATATGTATATGTGTGTGTGTGTGTGTATGTGTGTATACATATATGTGTGTATGTGTGTGTTTCAGCTGAAACAAACAAAACAAAACACTTCTGAGGTTACAACACAGACATGGTCCAGCATAAAATGTTTTAGGAAGTATAAACTACAGAGAGATCCTTTTGCAATAACACTTATAAGATATGGGACGTATCAACAGTAAGCTATCGAGAAGGTAGCAGTGAGAAATGGAAACTAAGATAAGCAAAAGACTTAGTAAAATTGTTGTTGTTAAATGCTGTCAAGTTGGGTCTGACCCATAACAACTTGTATGGGGTGTCCGTGGAGCCGCTGGTGAGCTTGAATTGCCCATCTTGTGGTTCAAATCGACCTTGCAGTCCAGTGCATTAACCCACAGCACCACACCAGTAAAATTTGTGGCGCTGCAGGATAATGCACTAGAATGCAAGGTCAGTTTGCATCGCAAGGTCAGAGGTTCAAACCCATCAGTCTTCAGAAAGCCTATATACGGTTGCTATGAGTCAGAACAGACTCCATAGCAGTTAACAACAACAACAAAGGAGTAAAAGCTAAAAATAAATTATGCTTCTAAGAATTCAGAATCAAGAACTTAAATTGTCTCAACACAGCCAATGTATGTTACACTTGAAAAGGGGTATTTTGAACAAAAGGGATTAGACTGGGCAGTGAAAGGATATTAAAATTCATATTTTGAAGTCTAAGAAACCAACAATAAAACCCACTGCTATCAGAAGGATTTGGACTCCTAGAGACTTCGCAGGACCAGAGTAGAACTGCCCCCATAGAATTCCTAAGACTGCAAATCTTTACGGAAACAGACAGCCACATCTTTCTTCCATGGAATGATTGCTGGGTTCAAACCACAGACCTTTCTATCAGCAGCAGAGTGCTACACCACTGTACCTTCAGAGCTTCTAAAGTTCTATCAAACAACAACAAAAACCGCCACCTTTGCGTCAATTCCTACTCATATAGCAAGCCTGTCTAGGATTTCTGTGACTGTAAATATGGGTCAAAAAAGGCTCATCTTTCTCCCACGGCATAGCTGTTGATTTTGACCAGCCTGCCTTGGGGTTTGCAGTTTGATGTTTATCCTACAATGCCACCAGGGTTCCTTATACTTCTAACAGCTCACATTAATTAGGTTTTTACTGCATGTTAGGTACTTTTCAAATACAAACTCGTTTAATTCTCATCAAATACAATGAGGTAGTTTTTATAGTTATTATTTTGTTTAAAAATAAATACTGAAGCAGAGAAAAGCTTTTAACTTCCCAAAGACACAGGGTTAGTAGAGACAGAGCCAACATTCAACCCAGGCTGTGTGACTGAAGGATCCAGTCTCTTGAGCAATCCTCATACAGTTGACCAGAAGCTAGGACTTTTAGTCTAGTTTAGACAGTGAGTGATAAATGAGCACAAATCTTAATTCTAGCCAGCACAATTGCATTGGATACTTTAGAATATCTCTTTGAAATAAAGGTTACAAACAGAAGAAAAGTATCCTAAATATACAGTAGAATGCCAGAAACAAACTCACACATGATAGTAATTAGAATATATATTAATAGATTATATTCACCAGTTAAAAGATAAAGACTTTTCCATTAAGTTTTAAAAACAAGCCATCTAATCATGGTTGAATAATGTTGATTATAATACACATATTTTGCTCAAAAATATTTCATCAAATATAACACATGATATTTGAATCCAATGAAATTTAGGGTAGATATTTCTTCAGATAAAGGGAAACTAAAGGCTAAAACAAACAAACAAAAAAGACTTAAAACACAAAGATGTTTTATATTAAAAGGAAAAAAGTTTCTTAAAATAATCAAAAAGTTCATGTGCTCCACAGCCCCTCCCTCCCCTTTCCTCTTTGCACTCTTCTTCTACACCTCCTTTTCAGACGGTTAGGGCCATCCCAGCTCAAATAAATGTGAACACCCAAACAAAAAGAATACATTTTCAGCTGGATGAATTTATTGAAAAGTTCCAATACTCTTTTCAAGATAATCCTTCAAATTGTCCCTGATGGATCTTAAATCCTTATGCGTGACCATGTAAGATACAACTATTGTTTTCTCCATGTATGAAAGGGAAAAGAGTGATGAAAACTGAAGATGTTTGGAATCAATTCATCCAATGGCCTAATGGAACACATGAACAGTAGTTACCATGAAACCAAAAGATGGTGCCCAGCTACCATTACCCACATCTCTGAAAAGAATAATATTAGAAGGTCCTGGTGTGGCGCTGTGGGTTAATGCGCCAGACTGCAAAGCTGTTTGAACTGCAAGGTCGGTGGTTCAAGCTCACCAGCTGCTCCT
>NW_006408574.1:16685185-16686511 GCF_000296735.1 Chrysochloris asiatica
AGTCATTTTAAAAGTAACAACAACAGAAAGTTTGCCACTATCACACTACTAATTATCAAGAATTCTGGATGGCCAAGATATTGCAATAAGTCAAAAAAAAAAAAAAAAAGAGAGAGAGAGAGAGAGAGAGAGAAATATATCACAAAGATTGAGAAGCAAGATATACAATTTTAACTATTTTTAATTGAGGACGTTGCCGAGTGCCATCAAGATGGTTCAGACTCACAGCAACCCTAAATAGGATTACCAAGGAACAGCTGATGGGTTTGAACTGCCAACCTTGTGGTTAGCAGTCCAGTGCTGATCCTACAGCACCAAAGCATTTACACTTAAGCTGTGAGCAGTTAACAACAGAAAATGTAAGATATATTTAAATAGAACAAAAATTACAACTAATATTTTTTAAAGATTGTGCCAAGTAAAGAATATGCAGAGTATATGAGGAGCTTCAAAAAATTCTTGGAAAGATTCCATTATTTTATAACTCCATTTTTCCATGAACTCTTTGAAGCCCCCTTATATGTGAAAGATAAAAGCTCTAACAACGCATCGCTGCTGAGTCAATTCTGACTCCTATCAACTCTATAGGATGAAGAAGTAAAGATTCATAGAGGTTCCAGGCTGTCAGTCATTCCGGAAGCAGACTGCCACAATTTTCTCCTAAAGTGGGGACGGTGGGTTTGAACTGCCAGCCCTTGGGTTAGCAGCCAAAAAATCACTGCATTGCAATGGCACCTTAAAAAACAAAACAAAACAAAACAAAAAACTCCAAAATATGGATAAATTCCATGTACCTAGATGAAATGACTTAATATTCTAAGGATTTTTTTAAAAAAGAAAAGTTCACTATTTTTATCATCATTTATAAACCCTGTCTAGGACATCAGCTTTGAAAACGAAGAACAAATTAGAGAATTGGCCCTTCCAGATACTTGTTGTTGTTAAGCGTTGTCGAGTCTGTCCCAACTCCTAGCAATCCTGTATTGGGTTTCCAAGGAGAGGCTGGTGATTTTAAACCACCAACCCTGCGATTCAAACCCACCTTGCGGTCCAGTACTTTACCTCATGGTGCTACACTAAGATTGTTGTTGTTAAGTGTTGTCAAGTCGGTTCTAACTTATAGCCACTCTGTACAGGGTTTCCAAGGAGCAACTGGTTTGAATTATAGACCCTGTGGTTCACAGTCCAGTACTGATCCTACAGCACCACACGAGGTGTCCGCACCAGTATTAGTTGTTGTTGTTGTTGTCAGGTGCCATCGAGTCAGAACCGACTCATAGCAACCCTATGCACAGCAGAACGAAACAATGTTCGATCCTGGGCCAA
>NW_006408574.1:16689351-16704795 GCF_000296735.1 Chrysochloris asiatica
TGTATTTGAAAAATTGTCACATTATTTACTGAAAAATCCTTTATCACACCATATGTGAAAATCAATTTCAAATGGATGAAATATCTAAATGTATAAGGAACATCTACCATGGAATAAAAATAATATAACACAATAATTTTAGAATTAGGAAGCAGACAGTCTTTCTTAAATATAGTGCTAAATCATAAACACTAAAAAAGTGAAAATGAATGTGTTAGTGCATCACAATTATAGATTTCTTAACAAAGGGCATTGTGGTGGTGGTGGTGGTTCATGGAGTTTAAAGGTAGGGTCTACAGGCTGTAAACCTTTATAGGAGCAGAAATTCCCATCTTACTCCCAGGGAGCCATTAGTGGGTTCGAACTACTGACCATGAAATTAGTAGCTCAACGCATAACCCACGAAAATATGAGAGCTTCTTGGGAAAGGGCATCATAGATAAAACTAAATGGATGGATAAAAGATTGTTGTTACTGTTGTTGTTGAGTGCTGTTAAGTCAGTTCCAACTCGTAGTGACCCTTTATAGGATCGTCTGGTGGATCTGAGCCACCGCCGTTGCAGTTCAAACTGACATTGCAGTTAAGTGCTTATCCTACAACACTACACCAGAAGACCAAATGAAAGATTATGGATTAAGAAAAGATATTTGGAATGCCTCAAATTACAGGGAGATAATGCTTCCAAATTCTCTGAGAAATACAGGAAAATCACACACAAAAATATATAGATAAGTGTAGTGTTTGTAATAACAACAATAAAGAAGAGATGCAAAGACTTTATTATTGATTAGCAATGCCCCTCCGTGTTTGATCTTCATTTACTTATTTAAGAATACTAATAGGAAGTTCACAAAAAGGTAAACCAATGTGATAAATACTTATTTTGAAGAGATATTCAAACACTCTAGATCTTGGATTGTTGTTTTTGTTGCTGTTAAGCGCCCTGGAGTCAGTTCCAAATCACAACAACCCTGTTATAGGGTTTCTTAGATGTGACTGGTGGGTTTGAATGGCCAACCTTGCAGTTAGCAGTTCAGTGCTTATCCTACCGCGCCACACTAAGACTCTATATAACACAGAAAAGTGGTTAAAAGTAGATGAAAACTCTGGTTTCCACATCTCTGTTTGACATACAAATACAAAGCAGTAAATTGACGTCTGGATGTGGAGAGACTGAGGAGTCATGCACTACGACTGTGGCTATAATTAAGTACAATAGTAATAAAAACCACCTGGTAATACTTCCTGCAAGTATGCAAGTATGTGTGTATCTTATTCAGCAATTCCATTTCCAGGCAAATGATTCAGCAAACTGTAAAGATAATATTTATAAAATACACCATGTTTCTGTGCTGTTGAGTTGGTTCCAACGCAGTCACCTTGTATAGAGTTTGCAAGGAGTAGCTGGTGGGTTTGAACCTCAGACCTTGAGCTTAGCAGTTCAGTGCTTATCCTACAGCGACACACTAGGACTTCATATAACACAACATGCATAAGTGGTTAAAAACACATGCCCTTCATAAAATGACTTTAGTTCATACTGTATTTTCCATATGTTCATGTTTTCCCCATAAGCCAAGTTATATAGAAGGATGATTAAAAGAACAGTATGCAAGACTTACCTCAGGGTTGTTGGTATGATTTTAAAAAATAATAATTTTCAGGTCAAATCCTAGAGCATAGTAAGTATTCAATTTATCTAATTATTTTATTTTTAAAATGAAACACATTTTAACATACTTGAATAAGAAAAAAAATGGGGTTGAGTCAAAAAGTATTGCTACTGGGTTTCCAGTTCAATACATGCTTGGGTTTATTTCAAACCAAACATGTTTATACATGTCTTTAAGATTGGTGGATGACTGAAGACAACGTCTTACAGTCATATATTTATTTTGGATATATTAAAGTGCCTTCAAAAATAGGTTCAAACAACACATTGGCTTCTGAGGGGAATCAGTTGGTAAAATTAAATTCAAGGCAAAACCATCATCTCTGAAGGTTATGGTGACTATTTATTGGAATACCAACAGGGTAATCTTGACAGATTTTTGCAAATGACACAGGATGATTATGGGGGCTTATTAGGAAGAACTTTTATTTATTTATTTATTTAAAACTGCATTGCTGAGAAAAAGGAAAGATGGACCAAGTACATGTTTTCAACCACAATGCACCTCCTCATTCTTCAAGGATATCAAGGGCTATCCTACAAGAATTGCATTCGAAAACCTAACCCCATCTGCCCTACAGCCCTTATTTTGCCATTTAAGTCTTCTTTTTGTGTCCCAAACTGAAAGAACATTGAACAAGGACCTGATTTAGGTCCTCCAAGGATGCCAAAAGTCTTGTTTGATGTGGTGTGAATCAGAAAGCACAGAATTCTTCATGAAAGAGTAAGATGGAAACACCACTTTCAGAAGTGTACAGACCTAGATAAAGGATACATCCAGAAACAACAGCTTCACATTTCAGTATCTTTGTTCCATAATATTCCATGCTTTTATAGAAGACTAGGATAAGGAATGAAGGAAAGATAAAAATCAAAGTTGAAAAACAACAGGAATAGCTGTCTTCCAAGGTCGGCAGTTCAAGCTCACCAGTCACTCCTTGGAAACCCTATACAGGTCGCTAGGAGTCAGAACCCACTCAATAGCACTTAACAACAACAAGAACAATGGCTGCATGTTAGTGAAATAAAAGAAAGGAACATAGTAAACCTAGCTGTATGAGTAAAGTACTGAATAACTGCAGGAATCTTTATTTTTTTTTTGCTATTTCATATATTGCTTAAGATAAAACAACCAAATCAGCATTGAGACTTCCTTAAGAGAGAAAGAGATAATCAGAGCTTCTAAAGTGTTGCTAAGCTATTTCAGCCCACCCTTCCTTTGCTTCTTTGCCTTTCTGCAAGGACTCAGGGCTAGCCAGCATTTAGAGCTGGAACAAAAGGATGGAGGAAAAGAAGAGAGATGAAAAAATGGAATAGCACCTGAAGAGGACAAGGAAAGGACACAGAAAAAAGAAAAGAAAAGAAAAGAAAATTAATAATTAGGACCAAAAAAATGCCTAGAAGAAAGCTCGAGGAAAGGAAAAAGTCTTCTTTTACTATAAATAAACTAATAAGCTAACATAAGCATATTAAAAATAAGTCAATTATAAAAAACAAAGGAAGAAATAACTGTAATAATTGTGTTCCCATGGAGTGTTCATATAATCTTTATTCATTCACATGCAATCATACTGTATATTTTCAAATGTTCTAGTTGCTGTTGTTAGGTGCCAATGAATCAGCACCAACTCACAGCGACCCTGTGCAAAGCTGAACGAAACACTGCCCTGTCCCGCAGCCACCTCACAATCTTTGCTGAGCCTGAGACGATTGCTGGTGTCACTGAGCTAATCCATTTCACTGAGGTCTTCTTCTTTTTCCCTGACCCTCCATCTTACCAAACATGATATCCTTCTCCAGGGACTGGTCCCTCTTGACAATATGTCCGAAGTATAAGAAACAAAGTCTGGCCATCCTGCCTTACAAGGAATATTCTGGCTATACTTCTTTCAACACAGATCTGTTTGTTCTATGGGCAGCCCATGGTTCTTTCAGTATTCTCCTCCAACACCATAACTCAAAAGCATCAATTCTTCTACGGTCTTCCTTATTCACTGGCCAACTTTCACCTTCATATGAGGTTATTGAAATACCATGGCTTGGGTCAGGCACACCTGAGTCCTCAAAGTGAAATCTTTGCTCTTCAACACTTTAAAGAGGTCTTGGGCAGCAGACTTGCCTAATGCAAGAAATTGCCTAAGAAACGATTGTCTAAGAAATTGTTTGATTTCTTGACTGCTGCTTCCATGACTGTTGCTCTAATTAACACTTTACAATAATTGTATCATACCTGATCACATGTATGTGTATTTCTCTTTCAAACTTTCCATGCTTTTTAGTATATTGCTCTACTGGTTATGAAAAGGTAGGCTAGGAATGATCATAAAAGTTTTGTAATAATGAGATGATTCACCAACTTCAATAACACACGGACACAAAGCAGCAGACAAACAAACCAAACTGAATTAGAATCTACTAAGCAAGACTCACTACACATCTGTCAGCTTGTTGTAGTTTGTTGTTGTGATGCTGGAAGCTATACCACTGGTAGTTTGAATATCATCAGCAGGGTCACCTGCTGGATAGGTTTCAACAGAGCTTCCAAACTAATACAGATGACAAAAACCAGGTAATCTACTTTAAAAAAAAATTAGCCAGTGAAAACATAATGAATAGGAGTGAAACATTGTCTGTTACACTGTCAGAAGATGAACCTCTCAGGTTTGATTGGAAGACACTCAAAATATGATGAGGGAAGTCTTGCCTACTCAAAGTAGTGTCTACTTTATTCATATGGATAGAATAATACTTTCCGGAGAGTCATTTATGGATATGGCTGACTCAAAATGAGAAGAAGCCATTATAAACATTCATTAATAATCAAAAGAAGAAATGTACAAAGTATAAATCTAGGAAAATTAGAAGTTATCAAAAATGAAATGGAACTCTTTAATATAGGTATCAAAGCATTATTGAGCTTAAATGGATTGGTATTCACATTTACGAATCAGGCAATCAAAAGCTATATTCTGCAGAACATGACAAATTAAAGAGGAATGGTGTTGCATTCTTTGTGAAAACAGAACATTTCAAGATCTATCGTGAAGTTCAGTGCAATTAGTGATAGGATAATATCCACATCCCTCGAAGGGAAGACCAGTTAATTGAACTATTATTCAAATTTACAAACCTACCATTAATGCTAAGGTTGAAGCAATTGAACATCTTTACCAACGGTTTGAAACTGATCAAGCATGCCATCAAGATGCATTGATAATTACTGGTACCTGGAATGTTAAAGTTGAAAACAACAAGGATAGGTAGAAAATATGACCTTAGCGATAGAAACTACTCTGGAAATCACATGATACGATTTTGCAAGGCCAACGATATATTCATTGGAAATATCTTTTTCAACATAGCTACTGTACCTGTGGACCTAGCCAGATGAAATTCACAGGAATGACAAGGATAGTAAAACAAGGCCAGTGGCTGATTGTGAAACAAAGCATTCATTGCTCATATGTATGTACTAGCTAAACACAATAAAACAAGTCTATGCAAGGCAAAGGATGACCATGAGTATGGCCTACTCAAATTTAGAGACCAACTCAGGAACAGACTTGACACAATTAATACTGATGAAGGAAGACCAGATGAGTTGTGAGATGACATCAGTGATATCATACATGAAGACAGCAAAAAGACCATCAAATAGGAAAAAAAAGAAAAGCTCAAAATGGATTGTTAGAAGAGACTCTGAAATTTGTTCTTGAATGTAGTTACAAGGAAAGCAAGAAACAATGAAGTAAAAGAGCTAAATAGAAAATTTCAAAGGGTAGCTTGGGAAGATAAAAGTAACATTATAATGAAGGCTGAAAAGACCTGGGGCTAGAAAACCAAAAGAAAGAACAAACTTAGCTTTTTTTTCAAGAACAATTCTGAAGTAATAAAGCAATATTACAATTCTGAAGTAAAAAGCAATATTTTGCCCATAAAATCCTTTAATATTACAAGCACCAAGTTGTAATATTAAAGGATTTTATGGGCAAAATATTGAACAATACAAAACATCAAAAGAAGATGGAAGGAATGCACAGCTATTGTATAGAAAAGAAGTGTCAATGGTCAACCATTTCAGGAGGTAGCATGTAATCAAGAACCAATGAATAAAAAAGTTCAAACTGCAATGGAGGCAGTGACAAAAAAACAAAAACAAAAACAAGGCTCTATGAATAGATGGAATATCAATTGAGATGTTTCATCAAATGGATGCAACACTGAAGACACTCACTAGTCTACGCCAAGAATTTTGAAAGATAGCTGCCTGGCCAATTAAATACAAAAGACCCATGTTAGTGTCTCTTCCAAAGCAATGTGATCCAATGAAATTCAGAAACTATCAAACAATAACACTAATCTCAAACACAAGTAAAATTCTGCAGAATTTAATTCAAAATTGGTTGCAGCAATCCATCTACAGGAAAGAGCCCAAAAGTCAAGCCAGATTTAGAATATGTGGATGGAGGGATGACAATGCTTATGTCAGATGAATATTTTATGAAAGCAGGCAATATCAGAAAGATGTCTACTTTTCTTTTACTAACTATGCAAAGTATTTGACTGTGTGGATCATAACAAATTATGGTAACAATGCAAAGACTGGGACATTTCCAAAAACTTAATTGCGCTCTGGCAGAATTGTACATAAACCAAGAAGTAGTCATTTGAATAGAACAAAGGGATTCTAGGATGCTGTGTTGTCTAAAATCAAGAAAAGTGTGTGTCATGATTGTGTCATTTCTCCATACTTATTCAATTTGTATGTTAAGCAAATGATCCAAGAAGTTGGACGGTATGAAGAAGAATGCATTAACATAATTGGAGGACGACTCGTTCACAACCTGCAATCTACAAATGACACAACCTTGCTTTCTGAATGTGAAGAGGACTTGAAGCACTTACTAAAAAAGATTAAAGACTACAGCCTTCAATATGGATTACACCTCTACAGCAAGAAAACAAAAGTCCTCACTACTGGACCAATAAGCAACATTATGTTTAATGTAGAAAGATTGACCATTGCCAATCATTTCATTTCACTTGGACCAACAACAAACACTGATGGGATCAGCAGTCAAGAAATTAGACAATGTATTGCATTGGACCAATCTGCAAAAAAATATTTCTTTAAAGGGCTAAAACATGAGAAAGGTGTGCCTGATCCAAATCATGGTATTTTCAATCTCCTCATATGCATGTGTAAATTGTACAATGACTAATGAAGACCAAAGAACTGATTCGCATGAATGATGATGTTAGCTAAGAATATTGAATGTACCAGGCACTGTCAGAAGAATGCACAAATCTGTCTTGGAAGAAGTGCAGCCTGAATATTCCTTACGAGTGAGGATGCTGAGATTTTGTCTCCACACTTTGGGCGTATTATCAGGAATGACTAGTGTCAGGAGAAGTATACCATACTTGGTAAAGTGGAGGGTCAGTGAAAACGAGGGAAGATCCTCAGTGGGACAGATTGACACAGTGGCTGCAGCCATAGAGTGTGAGTAAGGCACAGGACAGGACAGAAAGTTGTTTTGTTGACAAAGTGTAGCTATGAAGTGACTCAGCAGATTTCAACAATAACAACCATCTAGATCCTAAACCTCGAAGACAAATTATAGGATGTATTTGTGTTTGAATGCCCAGCCCATAACACAAGAGCATAGTACATGCTGTAAGTCAGCTAAAATTTTTAATAAGAACTCCCTTAATTGGTTGATCCCAGTCTCAGTCCCAGTTTTTCTTATTGTTTTTACTGCTTTTCCTATGGTTTCTAAGGGAAGTGATGTTTTGGAGCACGGTCATCTGCACTTCTTCAGTTAGTTAAAATGATAAATGGCAAGTTTTCTGCAGATGTAGTAAGAATATTCATCAGAGGCCCATGCAGTCTTTGTGACATGGAGTGAAAGATCTCACTGTGTACTGCCATCGACTTGATTGTGACTCACAGCTACCCTACGGAGGAGAATTGCTCCATAGTGTTTCCAGGGCTGCAAACCTTTGCAGAATCAGACTGCCTCATCTTTCTCCCATGGAGTTTATGGTGCAAACACTGATCTTTTGATTAGCATCCTAGTGCTTAACTCACAGTGCCACTAGGGTTCGTTTGACATGGTGTCGATAATTTGTCATTTGGGGTGGCTGTTTTCATCCCTTTCTTCCAATCACATCTGAAGGGCAGTGAGGCTTAAGACAACCATAGACAGTAACGACGCACAACAACTACAACAGTAATTGTGAACGTGATTTGCTCATTTATAAATTTTTATGATGATGTATAAAATCAGATACTGTATTTCCTAGGGTAAAGAGATTAATGTTAGACAAACACAATGAAGGTGCTAAAAGAGTTCCTTTTTTATTTAACTTTACCAGCTTTCTCTGCACAGTATTACCAGAATAGCATTAAAGCTGACCTCAGCATAAATCTTTACAAAATAAGAAACTGTTTCCTACATGAGACCCCTGTTATTTGTGAACTGTAGTTTACCACATTTCATGAAAGAATATACAAGATGGTTTTGAATCCTCAGGATATACTTGAGACAAAAAGAAGCGGACAAAACAAACATTGAACACCTTAAACCATCATTTTAATGATATTTTCTCAGTTTGGAACAACACATGCTCCTCTGTTATAATGGGAAATCTACTTTCACCTTTGAGGAGTCTTGTAACTCCTCCTGAAGAAAAGAGGAGGTAACTGGGAGAAAGGACTAGTATCTTCCTTGCATTGTGGTAAGCTGCTCACTGTTGTTAAGTTACCTTCAAGTTGGTTCTGACTCATAGCAACCCTTATAGGGTTTCTGAGGAGCCGCTGATGGATCTGAACTACCAATCTTGAGGTTCACAGTCCAATGTTGATCTTACAGCACCACACCAATATATGGAACCCTGGTAGCATAGTGGATTGTGAGCTGGGCTGCTAACTCCAAGGTCAGAAGTTCGAATCTACCAGCTGTTCCACTGGAGAAAGATGAGGCTCTCTGCTACTGTAAAGACTGTGTTGTTAGTTCCAACTCATAGCGACCCTGCTTAGGGTTTCTGAGGAGCAACTGGCGGGCTTGAAAAGCCAACCTTATGCTTTCTAGTCCAGTGCTGATCCCACAGAGCCGCACTAAGTGACCCTGTAAAGATTTACGGCCTCAGAAACCTTATATACAGGGTCATTGAGTCAGTACTGATTCGGTGGCACATAACTACCACTCTCTCTCTCTACTTATCTATCTATCTATCTATCTATCTATCTATCTATCTATCTATCCTATCTATCTATCTATATACTACATACATATTATAGCTAGAAAGAGAGAGAAAGCATGTCCAGGTATGGTACCATAGGATAAGCACTCAACCTTAAGGTCAGTCACCAACCAGCTGCTCCTCAGAAGCCCTATACAAGGTTGCTATGAGTCAGAATAGACTCAATGGCACTTAACAACAAGGGCACACACACATATATAATTGCAAATAATCCTCATATCAGCCTTATGGAATGGGTATTATTTACATTATAAATACCTCAGGGAGGTTTACGATATGATATGGGTCACAAGGCTAACATTTCCAAGGTAACCGTTAGAACACAGGCTAATTTGCCTCTAAATTTTGGGCTTCTTAACTGTCAGTTCCCTTTTCATACCTACACTGCAGATTTCAATTAATGTTTTAGCATGCATCTACTGTAGACCTGGGAAGGGTTCTTTGCCCCCTTTTGTTAGTACTGCTGGTGGAAGCTACACATGTGGGTTATGACCTACCTCGTTCCTGGTTCCCTGGGCAGCACCATAACCTTCTATCAGAATATGCTGCAGAGGAAGATAATAAAACCTGTCATGTTTAGCCCTGTGGGGAGAGCACGTGTTTAATAAACTCTTCTCAGCACAGAGGGTGAGAGATTTCACAGAGTTCTCCACCAGCCTATTGTTGACACATGAGCACAGGTTCCCCAAAATGATGGCTTAAGTAAGTGAGGTAGCCCTGAATACAGTAGAAGATAGTTGGACCAGAAGTATAAACAGCTCTTCCTAGTGATCAGTTTGTGAGAGTAAAGCTCTGAAACAAGCAATTTTTCAATACAATTCAGATAATCCAAAAAGTTAATCAAAATTAACTTCAATGTGACAGCCAATTGTTTTCCCTGAGTTGACCTATATGCAAGGTAGCATTAGGATTCTCTGCATAATTTAAGACTTAGAAGATATATGATCAATCCTTTTGCTTTTAATTTATTTGTCTATAGATTAAACATTTTGCAATCTTGTTCACTCGGGTCCAATCCTCTCATTTGATTTCCAGTCTTTAAATGATGAAAAGAAGAAGTAAGCAAAAAGCATTGTATCACATTAATGCAACACTTGCAATTTGATTTAACAATATGATAGATGAAAGGATGAGGTTATTATATCACAATGCATTTATCATCTTTTATGAATCCTCGCCTAAATAAAATTAACACTGAACCATTTCCAGGGAGGTTTCTAAAATGACTAGGCTTACCAAGATGGGTTTTTGGTTCATAAATAACATTTGTAAAAAATAAAATCACTAAATGCTATAAAAATGCAGTATCGGGAATCAATGAAGTGTGGAACATTAAGTACACCACACAAAATGGCATCTTCAAATGTGCAAATCATTTGTCTGCCTGACAGTACCCAGTCCACAAGATATAGATACTTGATTTTTCAAGTTACTTTGATACCTGGGGAAGTCTGGAGCTCAAGAAAATGCACAGATACTGAAACTCATGTTAAACAACTTCACAATTCAGAAAATCATTAATTTCTTACTATACTTAAGAACATCTAGTATCAATTATTCGGAGGACAATAGCAGCCTTAATTGTCATTGTTGTTGTTAAGTGTTGTAAAGTGGTTTCTGTCTCAAAGCAACCCAATTTAGAGTTTCTGAGGAGCAGCTGATGGGTTTGAACTGCTGACTTTTTGCTTTGTTAACCTTACAGCGTCACCCTAGAATCCAGCAGTCTTAATATTCCCATGTAATTCCAGGAGAGAAAAATAGAGTCTCCTTTTTAATGACCAATGTAAAAAACTTCTAACATGTTTGATGCAATGTGTGTAAGTTTCTTCTTTTTGTTCATTTACCTTTGTTCTTCATGTGATTGCTGATTTTTGCTCTGGGTCACAGTGGAAGATAGACTCTACATGCCAGTCTGTCCTATAGAGCATCCAGCACAGCACCATGTGGAGAACAGATGTTCTACAGACACTTGTTGAACTGATGAGTTAATTCTAGCATCATTTTTTTTTTTTTTTTTTACAATGCAGCAATATAGCACCATTTTGTGTTTCTATATGGCTTACGAAGGATTCAGATTTAACCAATGATTACTTAACTCTCTGCTCATCACCTAATTCTATTTATGATCCTGAAGTTTTACTTGATTGGGAACTTCTAAAATATTATTAATTTGGGGGATTTGTACCAAGACCTTTTAACAAAGTAAATTGAGAGCTTGGGTTTGATGTGTCAAGTGGCTTCTAGGAATAACTTGCTGTGAGTCTCTGATGGTGCATTGTTGATACGATTATATTTCCAGTATAGATACAGGAAGGGTAGTTGTCTAACTTCTTTCTAACACTGAAGTACCTCTTTCTTCTGTAATAAAGGCAAATTCTCTCTGAGGGCTTAGGGAGTTGTATCACACTGATAGAGCTCTTGTGCTGTAGCCAGATGTTCCTCCACTTTCATGGGTCATTCTGTCATGTCAGTGGAAACAGTTATCTGTAACCTAACCAAGTTTTTCTTCATTTCTTAGATTAAGGACAGTATCTTCCAACTATTCTCCCATTCTGACTCTCCTATGCTTGCCTTACAACACCATGCTCTCTCAAGATGCATGGTGCGCCATTTCATTCCCCCCTTCAAGTATTAACAAATACTTGCCTTTGATTGTGAACTCCAGATTCAAATCCTTAGCATAATTCACAATAGCACAAAAAGATGGAAACCTCCTAAGGGCCCAACAATGAATAAATGGATATACAAACCATGCTACAAACACACAATGGAATAATACAAAACTAAGAATAAAAGTGAATCTGCAAAATACTTCATAACTTGAATGAACCTTCAGGGAATTTTGCTAGTGAAATTAGTCAATCACATAAGGATAAATAGCACATGAGACCACTACTATAAAATGTCAAGAAAAGGTTTGCATACAGAACAAAGTATTACTTGAGGTTACCAGGGGTGGGAGAGGAATCCTGCTGTAGGATTCCTGGACTGCCAACCACAAGGTCGGTGACTCAAACTCACGAGTTGGTCCCTGTAAACCCTATATATGGTCACTATGAATCAGGGCCAACTCAATGGTAATTAACAAAAATAACTGGGGTGGGAGAATAAGACAGGGCAAATTACTGACTTGAAGGTAGGTGGGTGGAGGGCAAGGCAATATGCAATATCGGGGAGGTCAGCACAAAACGACAAAAACAAAGGAAGGCATTGGGAGGAACACAAGCATTGAAATCAACAAAGATAATTACCATTACATGCATAATTCTTCAGTAACAGTAATAACGAATATCATAGATAGACATACAAGCTGAACAGGTGTGGAAAGGCAAATGGGATTTCACCCATGAAAAAAGAAAGAAGAGAGTCTTTAGTTTGACATTGAACAATAGACCTCTAACATGTCATTCTGGCTGCGCTTCACTACTCTTCCTCTTCTATTCTATGTTCCTACCATCCAATTTTATGTACCATTATTTGGGAAGTCCATGACTTTCCATGCTTTAGGTCCTTCATTTATGGAATTGTCTCAACAGAAAGGTGGCCCAACCTTTTCTAACTGGCTTCCAAGGAGCACTCTGGCTGTACTTCTCACAACACAGATCTATGTGTTCTTTCGGCAGTCTCCTCCAACACCATAACTCCAATGCGTCAGTTCTTCCACAGTCTTCCTTATTCACTGTCCAACTTTTATATGCATATGAAGTTATTGAAAATATCATGGCTTAGGTCATGGTATTTTTATACTTTTTAAAAAATTTCCAAATAACCCAACCTAATTTCTTGAGAAGTAATTAGATTATCATATTTATTTTTAAATGTTACAGGTTATCTAGAGAAATCATATCATTTTCACAAGTAACCCCATCATAAACAAGGTTGGGAATACCATAGCCAATTTTGGAAAGCATACATCTCAATCAAGAGATAGTACAAGTTCATACGTGCACATGAGCATACATATGCCATTGACATTTCAGGGTATGATTAATTGAGATAATCAAGGCAGAAAGTGCATTCACATTAATGAGGTTAATTAAAGTAAGTTTTATACTATCATGTCCTATGCAATTGTGATAGGTCCTATGAATACAATTTTATCAGTTATCCATTGCAGTATAAGAAAACATTCTATAATTTAGAAGATTCATACATAATAACTGTATTGACTCATAATTCTGTGAGTCAGCAGTTTGAACAGGTTTTGCCTGGGGCCATTTGGGCATCTTTAGTCATCTGGAGATCAGAGTGGATGGTCTACTATGGTATCATTCACATGTGCGGAGTGGGTGCTGGGCAGTTCTCTCTCTGCCAGGATCTTTCATCCTCTAGGAGGATAGCCCAGGCATCTTTATATGCAGCTCTCAGGGCAGCCAGAGCCAAGGTTGGACTCTGCAATACCCCCTTGAGATCTAGGCTTATAATGCCTGTAACATTCTATTAGTTAAACCAAGTCACAAAACCAGCCCAAGTTCAAGGGGTGGAACAGTAGATTTGTCCTCTGGAAGGGAGGTGATGTAACACCATTTTGAAATGGGGTAAACATGGGAGGAATTGTGGTATATTTCATAATGTAGCTCAACAAGCAATATGGCAAATACAAAGCCTACCTTCACAGAAAGCAGTAGGGAAGAAAAGCAAGCAATGGGACAAATACACACACGCAATTTGACAAGAGGAAATTACAGGGGACTATGAGACTTCTGGGGACTTCTGGTGTGGCACGGCAGGATCAGCACTGGACCACAAACCACAAGGTTGGCAGTTCAAACCCACCAGCTGCTCCAAAGAAATCTTATACAGGGTCGCTATGAGTCAGAACCTACTTGAAGACACTTAAGAACAACCTGAGAATATGAAGTCCTAGGGTGGAACAGTAGGATAAGCAATGGAATGCTAACTGTAAGGTCGCAGTTCAAACCCACTATTTTCTCTTTGGAATCTCTAAACAGAGTCTCTATGAGTCAAAACCAACACAATGGCACTTAACAACCTCAACATGAGACCACAGTATAATTAGGGTATTTCCCTCGACATCAATGATAAATCATTAAACTCTTCCTTAGAAAAGCAAAACATAAATGAAGACTTCAATAATGAGTCTTATAATAATTTTCATTGGACAAAAGATGTGAGAATATTAGGCAGGTCCTCTAGGAAAAAGGTATTTACCTAGGAAAACTCAGCAGAGCGGATTTAAAGGCGTGGAAACAAGACCCAGAGAAGAGAAGGGAATGTTCTCCATGAAAGGGATCAAAGATGGAGGAAGGAAAGATCAAGAGAGGGCCAGAGTCTGTAGAGCCATGGAAATTATGTGAAGTAATTTAATTCTGAATATCATGAAAAGCTACTAAAATAACTAAAATATTCCAACAATCAAAGTGATATTCAGATCATTATTTTACAAAAACCACTCAGTGTTCTGGTGCACAGCATGGAAGTTTATGCATCTAGAGACTAAGTGTGGATGGAGTTGAAGTCGTACAGAGAACAGGCAAAAGGAATAGTTTAAATATGACTAGATGCTTGTCTGTCGGGAAAACAATCTGAATAGACATTAACCTAATTAAAGGGACAGTTTAGTTGTGTCGTTGGTACAAGGAAAAAGCAGTAACTTAGTAGTCACCCAAAAGACCTTGAGTGAAGATTCACTTTATAGAGGAAAGCCAAAGGAGATTGGACCATTTAAGCAGTAACCGGCCTCTCATTATTTCAAGAGCAATTACAAGAATATTTTTGGCTCAGACTAACAATAATATCAAGCTGAAGATTCAAGTGAATATTTCTTTTCCATGAGCTATTTTCATTTGGAGGAAAACAGAAAAAGTTTTACTGATTTAGTGAACAAGTATGAGAAGAAAAGGTTACAATTTAATTAAAATCTATTTTTATTCAATAACTACGCTAATGAGGTGGTTGCAAGTCTTTTAATATCAGCAGTCCTATAATCATACAAGGCTGTGGTGCTGTGGGCTAATGTGCTGGACTGCAAAGTTGTTTGAACTGCAAGGATAGTGGTTCAAGCTCACCAGCTACTCCTAGGAAACCCTACTTATGATCGTTATGGGCCGGAACTGACTAGAAGGCACTTAACAACAACATAGTCTTAAATAGATCCCTGCTGTGGCGTTATAGGATCAGCACTGGAATGCTAACCATAAGGTTGGTGGTTCAAACCCACCAGCTGCTCCTTGGAAAACCTACACAGGGTCACTATGAGTTAAAACTGACTTGGTAGCACTCGGCAACAACAACAACATAGTCTTAAAAAGCAAAGAAGTAAATATTACCCTTTTTTCTAGAAACAATTTTATAAGGCTTTGCCGCAAATAAGAGATTACCTTAGGTGCCAATGATTATTACTATAACAACTATTAATAATATGAAATTAAATAGTACCTAGGGAGGCCAATGCTATTTTTATTATTATTATTATTATTAAATGTTTTTATTTTGGATTGAGTGAAAGTTTACAGGGCACATCATCAGCTTCACATTCAACCAT
>NW_006408574.1:16705225-16718635 GCF_000296735.1 Chrysochloris asiatica
GTCATCGAAACTCATTGCAGCATGGCAATGGCTCTGTCTTAGGTTGCCGAGGAGGCCAATGCTATTTTATACATTAAAAACTAGAAAGGAAATAATCTAAAGGTCACTGAGGTCAGGGAAACAGAATCTCCCACCTCCCCTAATACTGAAAATTCAAGAGTCTCTGTTTTCTCCTAGGTTTTCCACGGAGCTGCCTCTCCCTGACTGCCCATGGGATAGACTTGTTCCAATGTGGGTTTAGTGAGCTTCCTTGTTCCTCCTTCAATGCCACTTCTTTTGAGATCCTTCTATGTCCCAATGGTATGGCAGCATTTACCACACTGTTTGAAAACTATTTGTTTATTTTTCATTTCTACTTTGTGTGACTTTCTCCGTACTATTTAAGTTCTCTCAAGTAATTGATTTCTAGTCAAAATATTCAAAAAGCGAGCCCACCATAGTACACTAAACTGTGTATCCACGGATTGAAAGGGGTGACTCAGTACTTGGTCTGTACTAAATTATTTGTGGAATAATAAAAATTGACACTGGAAACAAGATTGTTAAAACAAATTTCGTGAGGGACTGTAAGCTAAGGACAGAAGCTTTCATGCATTTTAGAAGAAATTTCTTAGAGTTTTTGGTCCTAATTAATAAGTGAGAGTAATGATGGTCCTTAGGTTGAATAACATTGTGTTTTGATTTTTTTAAAAAAATCTATCTCATTTTTGTTTTTAATAGGCAGTTTGAACTCACCAGCCACTCTGTGGAAGAAAGACAGAACAGTCTGCTCTAGTAAAGATTTAGAGATTGGCAAACACCACAGAGCAGTTCTACCATATCCTACAGGGTCACAATGAGTCAGAATGACTCATTAGCACTCTTTGTTTTGTTTTTGTTTTTTGGTATATTCCCTGAAAGGAAGTAAAAGTTTATTTTTTAAAAAAAATTTAAGTCAATATAGTAAACACAACTTATACAATTGCCTGTGATTTTAGGATATATTAAGTAGACTAGATATAAGCATTGGACTAGCCAGAAGGTCAGCAGTTCAAACACATCAGCTACTCCTCGGAAACCCTATACAGCGTCACAATGAGTTGGAACCATATGGACAACACTTAAAAACAACAACAACATTAGGTCATGTTCTAAAAGAAGAAGAAGAAAGCAACTATCATATTTAAGCACAAACCAACAGCTAAATAAATGCTTTCAATAGGAAGAAAGTTAATATGGCTTAGAGTGAAATGTTTTCAGCACTCTTCAACCAATAGGTGGTCTGGGTAAGATTTACTTAGGTCGGCCTGAGACACTGAATCTGGGGTTGTGTATCCCTCAACAGGTTCCGCACCCTAGCTTCGCTCTCAGGTCCGGACCATACACGCTTGGAAAGGAGAGACAGAGCACCAGGGCAGACCCACTTTCTATGGCTCCCAGCCCACAGGAGTAAGCTAGGCCTGAAAGCCATGTTAATGAAGATTTTGGAATCACAAGAGCCAAATGGAACACTAGGGATCTGTTAAGTCTGTACTTAGGATTCCAGGAAGTGTAAGAGTCTAAACCTTCCTCAGCAGAGAACTCTCTACCTTATTTCTCAAGAGCTCCACGGAACTGGATTCCAACAGTATCATGAAAAACCTTTGCTAGTATTATTTTCCCTACTCTGCATATGAAATCAAAATCCCTTTTATTACGTTAGAGGCAAGTTTTTATTTCTTCTGCAGCAGATATGGTCAACTAAAAATAGGACTGGCTATTTTCAGAGATGTGTTTCAATCTCTGAGCCACTGTCCGCTGCTCCTCTCTATACAAAGATAACACACAAGCATGGATGCTCTCTCTCTCTCTCTCATGACTCCTTCTTTCCTTCCTTCTTTATCTTCCCTCCCTCATCCCCCTTCTCTCTTTTTCAAGCCTTGAGGATTTCTACCTGGTTCTGTTCTAGAAAAGTGTAGTTTACATATGACCTTTAAAAACTTGACTTAAGGAGAAATCTACTACTCAGGCTCTTCAGCTAGATTGTGTTTAAAATCCAAGCACTGTGTGTGTGTGTGTGTGTGTATGTGTGTGACTGTGTGACTGTGTGTGACTGTGTGTGACTGTGTGTGTGTGAGAGATAGAGCTTGGAAAGTGATTCAGGAATATAGAGTAAGATCTTTTCATGAAGTATAGACTTGGAGAACTATCTGGGAGAGGCAGAGGTTTAAATAAAGTACTATCATGGGAGCATAGTAATCATCATAAGACAAGCAAATATAAAAGCATGGGGTAAAAAAATACCAACGCATTTGACTATTGGCAGTATTTTGTGAAAGGAGACAGGAAAGGGGGTTGTTCCCAGCTTTAAAATGTCAAGAAACAGTGTGTAAGAATATATTTGAAAGGAGTCCTTCCAGGATACCAATGATCTCATATAAAGTTTCCTTTTAAAAGTATAAGAGGATTTCTTCTTGTAGCAGAGGATTTCCTATTTTGGGTAATATGCAGAATGTCTGGAAGGAATTTTAGGAATGGAATGTATTTTGATGTATTTTTCAATATCAAAACCCCATACTTTTCACTGCTTTAAAATAATCAGTGACGTGGCAATACTCTGGCAGCTTTACAGGATAAATGCCAGACTGCTAACTGCAAGTTCAGTAGTTCAAACCCATCAGCCACTCCTTGGGAGAAAGATGAGTCTTGCTTCTCCTGTAAAATTCATAGCCTAAGACTCACAGCTACATAGGGTCACAATGAGTGGGAGTCAGCTCCAGGTCAATGGGTTTGGTTTGATTAGTTTAATGAAGAAACCCACCACTGCTCACGTGTATGGTTTCTGAGGCTGCGAATCTTTACTGGAGCAGAAAGCCTCTTCTTTCTCCACTGGAATGATTGCTGTAGGCTAGCAGTCCAGTGCTTATCTTACAACATCATCAGACCTCATGAGTGAAGAAAAGGAAACAAAATGTATTAAATACTGATTTTCAAAAATTAAGAAGTTCAATTTAGAATTCCCTGTGTCACCAGATGCTCCTGCACACAGTGCACTAAATTGTTTACGTCCTCAACAACCACTGTGTTTGAATTTAGAACCAAGGGAGGCAAGCTGAAAAGTTTTCTATTTATCTCCATTTATTTTTGCATCTTTTTCTCCATCATATAAAATAAATGGCAGCACATAAATGTATGCTTCGTATTCGAAGCAAGAGTTTACCTAATATAGAATTTTGGAGGAACTAAGGCAGTCACCAGTATCATTTATCTTAGAATCTTATTTCTTTTTCTCCTGTGTTTCCCAATTTGCCTTTCTGATTCTGAACTATTTCCTGTCAAAATGTGCCCCTAAAAACTAGCTACCATGCTACAGAGTTTCATATAAAGTACTTCACAGCAACACACATCCCACTGACTGGAAGTAGCCATGTATGTAGATTTATATTCATATTTATATTCAGATTGAAGACACATAAGCAAGTGACTAATCAGAATTGCTTACTTATCAGGACACTAAGCAGGAGAGATGATAACTTATTATCTCTTTCCCCAAGATCTATACAAGTCCTGGTTGGTGCTGAACTGTACTGCTAACCACAAGGTTGGCAGTTCAAATCCACCAGCAGCTCCTCAGAAATCCTAAACAGGGTCTCTATGAGTGAGAACTGATGCTATAGCACTTAACAACAACAACATACAACAGGTATAGTTTTGAATTAGCTTATTCTGTCAACACAGTAACCTAACTCAGACTCACTTCTGCCGTATCACATAAGCTAATGGGAACACTACGAAATATTCCCATGTAAAGCTAAGTCTTTGAAAAACATCAGCTACACTGTCATTTAGAGTCCTGGTGTGGCACTGCAGGTTAGTATGTTGGACTGCAAGGTTGGTTTGAACCACAAGGTTGGTGGTTCAAGCTCACCAGCCTCTCCTTGGAAACCCTATACAAGGTCTCTGTGAGTTGGAACTGACTCGACAATACTTAACAACAACATCATTATTTGGGTTACAATATACACAATATTTGAAAACTAAGGAGAACACTGCAGTTTAGTTCTACGCTTTGATAATTTTCCAGTTCTGGTGTGGCACTGTAAGATCAGCACTGACCTGTGAAACACAAGGTCGGCAGTTCAAAACCACCAGCTGCTCCATGGAAACCCTATACAGGGTAGCTATGAATTGGAACTGACTCAATGACACTTCAGAACAAGCAATAACCACAACTGACATTTTGTTAAGGATTTATTATGTTTCACTCTTCTAAATAATAGATATGGCTCATTCCCTTAATAGTCACAACTCTAATGAAGGATCATATTAAAATTAGTTCCTTCTGTTTAGGATTTAAGTTTTTAAAAGAACATAAATTTGTGCAAGATGGAATTAAATTTCTCTTTTAATCAGAAGTCTATGTAGGTGGTCTAAGAAAGATGCCATGTCAAAGATCCAGTCTCCATAAGCCAGCAAATACCTCTTCTTATATTTAATTGGTTAAGAAATAATCACATAGACACATTTAATTGAAAAGGAGGCTGGGAAATGTAATCTTTCTTATGAGAGGCTAAGTAACTAGCTAAGATTGGGGGCACTATTAAATAGATTTGGCTCAGATCAACCATCAACACTCATGGAAGCAGCAGTCAAGAAAACAAATCTGCTACACAAGACCTCTTTAAAGTGTTCAAGAGAAAATATCCCAGTTTGAGGACTAAGGTGCACCTGACCCAAGCCACGATATGTTCAAAAACCTCATATACATGTGAAAGTTAGACTATGGATAAAGAAGACTATAGAAGAATTGATGCATTTGGGTTATGGTGTTGGAGAAGAATATTGAAAGTACCATGTTGTTATTTTACGTGGCGTCGAGTTGGCTCCAACTCATAGCGACCTGCATAGGGTATTTGAGGAACGGCTGGTGGATTAGAACCACTGACATTGCAATTCAAACCGACCTTGCAGTCCAGGGCATTATCTTATAGCACCATACCAGGGCTCCCAAAAAAACAAACAAAACTGTGTTGGAAGAAGTACAATCAGAATGCTTCTTAGAAGTCAAGATGGCCAGACTGTGTCCCTCATAATTTGTACATATTACCAGGCGGGACCAATCCCTGGAGAAGGATAGCATGTTTGGTAAAGTGGACGGTCAGTGAAGAAGAGGGAGACCCACAATGAGATGGATTGAAACAGCAGCAGCAGATATGGGTTCAAGTCTAGGCATGATTGTGAGTTTGGCCGAGGACTGTGCAGCATTTTGTTCGGTTGTACATAAGGTCACTATGAGTCAGTACAGATTCTGACAGTGAGAAAAAATAGAAGCTCCGAGTAGATGAGCATCATTATTAGTCTTATTTTCCAGATGAATAAAGTTAAACATATCTAAGGTAATATAATACATTATTATCTTTAGTGTTGGAGTCCTGGTGTGGCGCTGTGGGTTAATGCACTGGACTGCAAAGTTGTTTGAACTGCAAAGTCGGTGGTTCAAGCTTACCAGCTGCTCCTCGGAAACTCTATAGAGGGTCCCTATGGGTCAGAACCAACTCGACAGCATGTAACAACAACAACAACAACATCTTCAGTGTTAATTCATTGAGTTATAGAAGCTTATTAAAAAGTCAACTTTACATTGAGGTCCATTTTATCCCACCATCATCCAACCAACATGTTTCTTCTCTTATACCAAAAACTGGTCAATTTCCAAAACTACCCTTTAATCTAGATGTTGGGTACATTTTTATTGTCTTATCATCTCCATACAAGGAAATACAAAAAAAGTCTTCAAGCATAATAGTAAGGAGATAAATTTGTATTAAACTTGTGTTTAACCTCTAAGGAAGTAGACATGAAAATAATGTAAACCAACAACATGAATACCAGATTATGACGGTCTGATGGTTAAAATATTAAAAAGCACTCTGGTGTGGTGCTGTACGATAATGAACTAGACTACAAGGTTGGTTTGAACAGCAAAGTCTGTGGTTCAAACTCACCCAAGGCTCCTCAGACACCCTAGGTTGTTGCTAAATACCATCGAGTCAGTTCTGACCCATAGAGACCCTGTGTAGGGTTTCCTAGAAGTAGTTGGTGAGCCTGAACCACCAACCTTGTGGTTCAAACCAACTTTGCAGCCCAGCACATTAGCCCACAGCGCCACACCAGGACACATTAAAAACCCTATACAGGGTCCCTAAGAGTTGAAACCGACTCTATGGCACTTAACAATACAAGAACAGAAATGAAATATGTGATGCATTGCTTAACAGGTAAGTATTTGAGGAAGAGAGATTACCATCCACCAAGCCACAGCTCTACCAATACCTTTTGGGCCAAATCTGATTTCTTGGACTTTGATGCATCCCTTCTGGATGACTTAGTTTTAATTTGAGTAAAGCACAGTATTTAATTGCAAATCTAAACATCAGGATATGAATGGGTTCTGACAATACTGAACTGACATTGTTCTCTTCAATTGAACCACGCCCCTTTCTCTTGTTGTTAACATGACGTCATGTTGTATTAAGTGCCTTTGAGTCATTTCCAACTCATAGAAATCCTGTGAAGGGTTTCTGGTGAGTTTGAACAATGGACCTTGCAATTCAAACTATTTTGTAGTCAAGTGCTTATCCTAAACTGCCATACTAGCTAGGACTGCTTTTTCTTACTGGTGGTGGTGATGTGCTTTGGAGACGGTTCTGACTCATAGCCACCCTGCACAGGGTTTCCAAAGCTGTAAATCTTTGCAGGGGCAAAAAGCCTCATCTTTCTCCCATGGACCAGCTGGCAGTTTCAAACTGCTGACCTTGAGGTTAGCAGCCTGACTCATAATCACTATGCTAATTATACAGGAGACATTACTGTCTCATAATTTTATCAGTGGTTTCCTTTTGGTAAATTCATGCTCCACTCCTTATCAGGAAATATCTCTGTGTTGGAAATAAGGGCTGGGTCTTGGCTTTCTTTGTTCTTTGATTTTTTGTGTGATTCTTTTTAAATAAATGTTTTATTAATATGTGAATTACGTGATAGTTTACATGGGAGAGCATTAGTTTTACATTCATTCTATCATATATGGTTTCATTGTCTTGGCTTTCTTTTTACACTACAGAAATCAGCCCCTTGGAAGTATCTGGGATTAGACAAAGATAGATATAATATTCTAAGAAAGAATTAATAATTTGTTGTTGTTGTTAGTTGTCATAGAGTCAGTACTGACTCCTAGCGACCCTATGCACAAAGAACGAAACACTGCCTGATGCTGGGCTAACTTCACAATCATTGCTGTGTTTGAGCTCATTGATGCCAACACTGTGCCAAGCTATCTCGTTGGGGGTCTTCCTCTTTTTCTCCAGGGACTGGCCTCCAATGACAAAATGTCCAAAGTATGAAACCCTGGCTTCCAAGGGACTGTATTTCTTCCAACACAGATCTGTTTGTTCTTTTGGCAGTCCATGGCACTTTTAATATTCTCCTCTAACACCATAACTCAAATGCATCAATTCTTCTGCAGTCTTCCTTATTCACTATTCAACTTTAACATGCATATGAGGTTACTGAAAATATCAATGGCTTGCATCAGATGCACCTTAGGCCTAAAACTGATATATTTTTCTCTGCAACACTTTAAAGAGGTGTTGTGCAGCAGTAGATTACTCATTGCTTTGGTCAATTCTTCAAGAAGACTAGAGGTTTGTAGTGTGAATGGAGTCGTAGCTGAGATAGGCAGCTTGGAGAGATCTTTTCATCAGATGTGTAGTAGGCCCTGGTATGAATAGGTCTGTAAGGCTGGCAAGGGAGAAAGTAGATAGATCAGGAGAACTTGAAGAGAAGAACAAGTTCTCAGAGAAGCAAAAACTAAAAATCACATTCAGATAAGCATTAAAAACTACAAAAGAAAAACACATTGGAAATGACATCACATATCAGAAATTTCAATAAAATATGACGATACATTCCTGTGAAACATAATCTATGCTTCCCAACCTTATTTTTAACACCAGAATTATTTATTCCTCACCTATAGACAGTTCAATATTTTTAAAAGAGTTCTCTCTTCTATCCCATTTTTCTTTTCATTTTCATTCAATTGACGAGTACTATTGATCTTGCTCTTAATCCATATCTTACGTTAAAGTGATCACTTACTTTCCTACTTTATTGATATCCATCGATTTGTTGGTGATTTTCTTTTTCTTTAGAAAAAATTATATTAGGACAAATTAACCTCCTGCATTTAAAACCTGTACAAGGAACTGATAATATCAAGAAGCATTTCCCTGGAATATATTACTTTGTAGTGGGGGAAGGGGAAAACAGGCACAGTGTAATGATTTCAAGCATAATGAAATTGATTGGTAAGATTATAGGCTGTGAACAGAAGGAATAAGTGGTCAGGTATGAATGATTGTGCCTGAAATAAAGAAGGAGGCAAGCTGCTACTAATAACCAATGGCCAAGTTCCTATGAGCATCTCTAACAAATGGAGTTCAGTAATAGAAGCTGAAAGTTGTAATGATTGCCTTAAGAGGTGGGTCAAAAAAGATTCACAGGACATTTGATGCCTACAGGCATTAGCATTATGGGCATAATTGGAAAAGATGAAAGGCAAAAATCTATTATAGGACTTTTAGAGGCAAGGACAAAGGTAACTTTTAGAGGATGAAATAAAATTTCATTTTCACTGATGGTGGTTAATCAAGACTGTGGAAGCAGATAAACAAGTGGGAAGGTTTACTTAACAATACATCTATTCTCCAGCAGATTAATAAACCTTGTTAGCTCTTGAAGACAGAGCTTGAAATAGGAAAAGTAAATTCTATGAATTCATTATGCCCAATGGCAATTTCTTTTATCCTGTTACAATATGTCTCTTTCCAAAATTGGTTTGAATTTGTAACATGAAATATGAGATTTGCATTTGATTGACCATTGTATATAAATCTGCAATAACAGCATGCATTTTAAAGAAACTAAGGGTTACTATTGTTCACCATTGTCCTTATACAATCTTCACAGTTCCAGTTTACCTAAACGATGTTCACAGAATTGTGATAATCAATTATGTTGAAATAATACACCTACACAAACATTTTCTTTCTTTCAATTCTTTACAGCTTCATTCTTACTCCTAGCCACTCAAAACTGCTTTCATTTTAAAGCAGAGAGGTCAGGTTCCAGAACTTTTTAAAAGTAGATACACTGCTCATAATATTCCATATGAACTGGCTCTTGTTACATCTTCTCTGACATATGCTCTTTTGTATTTGTTAAGACAAATAAAATAATAACAGAAATTAAAATATTGCTACTAAGGTTCCAGGTTCATATGGTTTATTAAAATATATACATATGTTTTTACATACTTGTATGTTTCTGTAAACAACGGATGGGTGAAAACCAGTTCTCTCAATTATAAATTTGTCTTAGTCTCATAGGGAGCCTTCAAAAAACAGGTCCAGCCAAAACAGAAGCTTCTAAAGGGATCTGTTGGGTCAGATAAATTCAAAGCAAACAGGTCTATCCAGAAGGTTATGGTGTTGGATTATTTTCTTAACGAACACAGGACACTTAAGGGGGCTTACTTGAAAGACACTTTAAGAAAATTGCACTGAACAGAAAGAGGCCAGCAAATATGTGTCAAGGAATTATTTTCTATCCTGACAGTGTACTTGACCAAGGACTGACCTACAAGAATTTCATTGAGAAACGTTACCCCATCTACACTCCAGCCCTGATCCTAACCTCATCAGACAACTTTGTGTTCCCCAAACTCAGAGAACATTTCAAAGGAACATACATTACTTGAGTCTCTCAAGAATGCCTAAACTGCTGTTTTGATGTGTGTAAATCAAAGAGCAGAACATTCTTCAGTGAAAGGTTGTTGTTGTTGTTGTTGTTGTTGTTGTTGTTGTTGTTGTTGTTGTTATGTGCCATCTAGTCCATTCCAGGAGTCCTGGTGTGGCACTGTGGGTTAATGCGCCAGACTGCAAAGCCATTTGAACTGCAAAGTCGGTGGTTCAAGCTCACCAGTCACTCCGCAGAAACCCTACCCAGGGTCTCTATGGGTCGGAACCGAGTCGACAGCTCTTAACAACAACAACAGTCCATTCCAACTCACTGAGATCCAGTATAGGGTTTCTGAGAGTAGCGGCAGGTGGGTTTGAACTGCTGAATCACAGTCCAGTGATTATCCTACAGCACCACACCAGGGCTCCTGGGAACAGTTTAGAGAGGTTCAAGTGCTTTCAGAAGTGTGTACAACTAGGTGGAGGTGAAAAGCTTCACATTCTGATCTTATTTTCCATAATAGTTTTTATGATTTTATAGCACTACGTTTTGTTTTATCTTTATATATACATTGTCTTATGTTCTCTGTTGTTGTTATGTACCATGGAGTCGGTTCCGACTCATAGCGACTCCTTATAGGACTTCAGAGGCTGTAAATCTTTACAGGAGAAGAAAGCCTCCTCTATCTCCCGCGGAACAGCTGGTAATTTCGAACTGCTGACCATAAGATTAGCAGCCCGATTCGTAACCACTACTGTTTTTTTACTGTAATTACTTACCATGTAATTAGCTGTTTCTAACATGTGAAGGCAGAATCTAAATCAGGCTATTACTATTACCACCCTCCCAATCGATCACATATAATGATAGTTGTTGTTGTTGTGTGCCGTTGAGTCGGTTCCGACTCATAGCGACCCTGTACAGAGTTTCCGAGGCTGTAAATCTTTACGGGAGCAGAAAGCCTTCATCTTTCTCCCGCGGAACAGCTGGTAGTAGAACGTTATAAACAATCAATATTGACAGACGAATGTTTATGAAAGTTCTAACATTACTATATGATACTTACACTCCTCTGCGGGAAAGCCTTAGACACCAGCCAAAGTTTTTTTTTTTTTTTTTTTAATTTCATTTTTTAAATGTTCTAATTAAGAATAGGACACAGGGGATAAACAGAGTGAAAGCCACTCTTGAGTCCTTAGAATGGTACTACCTTGTTTTTTCAGACGTGGTTGCATACTACGTAATACTACGTAATACATTGAGAGGCATTTGCTCAAGACATACAGTAGCAGAAATGAAATGACAACCCGGGTTTATATGATTCTAGAGCCTAGTCTGACAAACATCACTTCCCACTTGAGTGCCTTCTTGCTTAATTTCCTTCATTATGTGCTATTTTTATTTTTCTAAGCCTTCTCTCCCCTCTTAGTTTTGTATGTATCCTTTGCCATTAGCCACAGAAAAGCTATCCAATTACAAGATCATAACCATTTTCATCAGGGAAGATCTGACTATGGGCCTGAACTACCATAAATAAGCAAGATAAGTTACACATAAAATAAATAAGCAGTAACAACTTTATCTTTTTCTGAACTGGAAACTATACTCTTTTTTTTTTTTTTCCTTTTGTCATGATAGCTACAGACATTAATATGAGAATCCCTGAAATATAGTTACATGGCCCCTTCTTACTTTCTGAAGTATATTTGAAGTCTTTCCAACAAAACCATGAAATATGATAGAATTTAAAAAACGGCAAAAGCCATACCCACGTTGCTTCCACTGAAAAATTCATATACATAGACCTCACAAGCTAAGAAATCATAAATTTATTTTCAAGATGATTTGAGGCTTAAAATCAAGATAAAAAAAAACATTTCTTCGAGTGTATTATTGATTATGCTGGCATTTCCTCTGAACTGATATATTATGTATATATTTGGAATCTATGTATCATTGTTGTTGTTGTTAGGTGTCATCAAGTTGGTACCGACTCATAGCGACCTTATGCACAGCAGAATGAAACACTGCCCAATCCTGGGCCAACCTCACTATCGTTGCCACACTTTGCCAATCCATCTCATTGGGGGTCTTCCTCTTTTTCTCTGACCCTCCACCCCACCAAACATGATATCCTTATATGGAGTCTTGGTGTGGTGCTGTGGGCTAATGCATTGGACACAGTTTAAATCACAAAGGTTGATGGTTCAAGCTCACCAGCTGCTCTTTGGAAACCCTATAACCCTATATAGGGTTGCTATGGGTCAGCACAAACTCGATGGCACTTAATGGCAACAACAATATACATGTGTATGTGTGTGTTTGTGTATATATTTTCTTTATAATATTTGTTGTTGTTAAGTGCCAATGAGTCAGTTCCAACTCACAGTAACCCTGTATGGGGTTTCAGAGGAGTGGCTGGTGAGTTTGAATTAGCTATCAACATACTTGATGCCATGAAATATGTACTTGGGAATGCTTTCGTTTATTTCTTTCTATCCAAATTATGTGTATTTATTTGGATTGTTCACCTTTCTTGACATTGTGGTGCTTAACAAAGGAACTATGGACAATTATGCATGTGCATGGGTTCATGTCTGCACACTGGGCATATGTGTGAATTCTGTGTAGGTCTGTGTGTGTATATATAGCTTTGTTGTTGTCTTCATCCCGTTTTCATAGACAGAATCAGAGGTTCTCAAGTGGGGACAATTTTCCCCTAATGGACATTTGACAGTATCTAAGGGAGTCCTGGTGTGGCGCTGTGGGCTAATGCATCAGAATGCAAAGTCATTTGAACTGCAAGGTCGGTGGTTCAAGCTTACCAGCTTCTCCTTGGAAACCCTATACAGGATCACTATGGATCAGAATTGATTCTATGGCATTTAACAACAACAACAACAGAGATATGTTTGATTGTCATAACTGGGGAGAAGGGGTAATGCTACAATCTCTATTGGGTAGGAGGCAGGGATGCTGCTAAATGTCCCAAATGCATAGGACAATCCCAATTCCACAAAAGGAATGATCTGGACCAAAATGTCAATAGTGCCAATTTTTTTGAAAAATCGGATCTCTAAGTAATCACATCTGGGTGCACAAAGGAGCCAGATCTACAGAGGTTATCTGCAAGGCAAACGAACTGCAAGGCAAGCCAAAACCTAGACCAAGGAGAACTCATGGCAGAAGGGACTCAGAAGTAAATGGGTAGAGCCAAGGGGGTGGGGGTAAGAGTGAGGAAAACTCCCTGAATATGGCAGCAAAGAGATTAATTGCTATATTTATTGATGGGAGATGGCCTTGAGAAACAATGGGAAGCGAATACAAATTAATGCTAATTGTAAACATTTAGCAGATTTGCAGAGGCTTGCTTCAAAGGACTCTCGGAAGAACAAGGAGACTAAAGTGCTTTCCGTTAAGTCCCTCTCTTAGCCGTGATTTGATCTTTGGTAAATAAGAACAACAAATATACATTCATTAACTATCAATCTTTGGCCTCCAGAAAGAAGAGATGAAAAACACAGCTCATATGCTAAAGGAGCTAACTGAATAGAAAAGGGAAAGTTACAATGACTCTAAGGTGCAATGAAAATTATACTCAATGACGATTTATGCTCTGATGGCTATTGTTGTTAGTTAGGTGCCGTCCAGTCG
>NW_006408574.1:16719123-16719678 GCF_000296735.1 Chrysochloris asiatica
GAAGGTGAGTACATGAGCAGGGACAAAGGCTTATTTCAATTAGAAACTAGATTCCCCAGAATCTTTGGAGAACTAAACTCAGATGGCTTGTGTAGAAGATCTTTAAAACAGGGGAGACCCAAAACTACCAGTACCAGATTATCACAGCCTTAAGGGTCCTGCTAACTTGTTTGGAATTACAAAAATGGCAGAGGGTAAATTTTGTGAGAAACATGGAAAAGAGGGTAAAAGTAGAAAGAAAACAATCTACACTACTATTAGGTTTCTGTTCAAGAACTTCATTTCAGCATGGAAAGATTAAAATGAACGTTAGTGTAAAAAACTCTCAAAGTTTTTAAAATCTCTGACCTAGAAAATCCAATAATATAAATTCCTCTTAAGAAAATGGACTATGCTATATACAGATGACCTGGTGTGGCACTGTGGGTTAATGCACCAGACTGCAAAGCCATTTGAACTGCAAGGCCAGCGGTTCAAGCTCACCAGCTGCTCCTTGGAAACCCTATACAGGGTCACTATGGGTCAGAATCAACTCTATGGCACTTGACAACAACA
>NW_006408574.1:16720523-16721351 GCF_000296735.1 Chrysochloris asiatica
CAACAACAACTGTGATTTTGGCTCACTAATGCCTAGGATATCAGTCTTTCTGTGTTTCATTTCATTTTTATTAACTGCAAAGTTTCTTAGATTCATACATCATATATTCTATGTTCTGATTTTTAATGGGCACTTACACCTATTTCTCCTCATTTGGAGTAATGCCCCATTAGAAAATGAAGGTCTAGAAAGCCATTTACATACAGACAGGGGTTGGACAAGCTCTATGGATCCAGGATTCTATCATTTCTTCCACTATGGACAGAAACACAGATACCTAATTGGGGTAGTTTCTGACTCTCACCATCAACCATTGTCTTCTGTATGAAAAAATAAAAAATGGGGATATTTTTGTATATGCTTGTGCCAGATACAAAAGTGTTCTGTATTGTAAGTGGCTCAGTCTAGTCTGAGAATGAGGAGCTCTGCTAGCGTAGAGGCAAGCAGGCCTGCCAAAATAGGCATGGGCCCCCATGTCCCCCAGGCTCATAGCTCTTTCCTGGAGCAAGGTTCACATTCCAGGAAATAAGCAACAGACCACCTCAGCCTCAGGTGATTACCCAGGCTCATCTCCTATTTCTGACCCACCTCCAGGAGGGAACAGAGCCCCAAGCTAATGTTTACCTGCTTCCGCTTCTGTAACTTCTCACTAGTATGCCTCTGCATCCTTCCTTGCCCACTGTGTGTTTGAACCAACCAATCCCAGATAGCCCCGTGAAGCTGTTGGCCCCAGCTAACCAATCCCAAATGAATTTTTTCCTTTCTTCATGTATGATGTTCTTGATGTCATCCCACACTCTTTTGGTCTTCGGTCTTTAGTGTTTAATG
>NW_006408574.1:16722456-16723689 GCF_000296735.1 Chrysochloris asiatica
TCTGATTTTCAATAGATGTTTACAGCTGTTTCTCTTCATTTTGAGTTGTGCCCCAACAGCAAATGAAGGTCCCCTGGGCTTTTATCCCAGGGGCTTTACACCATTCGTGTTATTAGGGTCAACCTGGAGGGTTCTACTATGCATGTGTACAGATCTCCTCTAAATTTAGAGGGACAGTTTCCACTTAAAAGCAAACGACCACCACTCATCTGTCAGTTTGTCATACTGTGGTGGCTTGTGAGTTGCTGTGATTCTGAAAGCTATGCCACCGGTATTTTAAATACCAGCAGAGTCACCCATGGTGGACAGGTTTCAGATGAGCTTCCAGACAAAGACAGACTAGGAAGAAAGAGTGACGAACTGCTTCCGAATATTTAGTCACTGAAAACTTTATGAATAGCAGAGAAACACTGCCAGATATAGTGTGCCGGAAAATGAGCCCCTCAGGTTGGAAGGCACTCAAAATGCAACTGGGAAAGAGCTGCCTCCTCAAAGTAGAGTATGCTCCCCTATTCCCTATCAAATATTCGCACACAGGGAAGACAGGGTTCAGTCTCTGGATACGAATCCCCTGAGACATGTGCCGGTGTTGGGGACTGCAAGCACTGAGATGTTGAGGCCCTGTGTCATGGATGAAAATCCAACACGAAGGCCCCACTCAGGATTGCTAGCCAGGGACCCTCAGGGCCAAAGAAAGTGACCTCCTGACGTCCCGGGTTCGTTGGTTTTTGCAAACTCACTGGTGGGCTACCTCTGTATAATTTTCTTTGGTCTTATTATTCATTCTATGCTTCTAACTCCAGTAATTGTAGCTTCTGAGGAAATGGTTTCTTATGTGCCTCTCTTAATGTCTCCACTGTGTTGGCAGTGCATAGGGTCCTGGGAACAAATCTCTCTGAGGAACAAACTCTGGCCATCTGGCAAGCATGTCCAACCTGTTCTTTATCAAGTTATTCAGTTATGTTTGATATTAACTTAATACATGAGCTCTTGATATCCATACACCATTTTAAACCAAAACCCTTTCTAAAGCCGAGGCCATAAAAGTTCCAAAGGCAGGTTTGCTGGGATTCCGCAAAGAGGCTCTGGAGACAACCCTCCCAGGGAATTCACTCAAAGTAGATTGGTAAATTCCAGGAGTATTGTTCAAGGAATAATAGTAGCAGCCCCTTCTGTCCCCAGGTGTAAACCATTAACCCAGACGTCTTCCTTCCTCCTGAAAGCCTAAGCCAG
>NW_006408574.1:16724614-16734933 GCF_000296735.1 Chrysochloris asiatica
GATTCCACAACACAGCACCACCACAGTAATAGCATGGAATTAAAATAAATGAGCTCATCTTCACTCATTAGACTACACTGCTGCTTTATCCATCCATAAATTTTACAGGTTGGAGAAGGTAAATTTGTAGGCGAAGACTTGAACATACTCTGTCATTTCTATCCTTGCCTCAGTTGTGCGTATGATTTCTTGGTTGTTGTTGTTGTTAAATGCCATCGAGTCAGCTCCCACCCCATAGCCACCCTGTAGAGGGTTTCCAAGGAGCAGCTGGTGAGCTTGAACCACCAATCTTGCAGTTCAAACGGCTTTGCAGTCTGGCACATTAACCCACAGTGCCACACCAGGACTCCCTTGTAGAATCCAGAAATTCAGACATAGTCTCTTCCTCACATGCTCCCCAGTTAATGAACATAGCATCCTGATTGTGGGCAGCATACACTCAACTCACCAACATGTGTTCATTGCAGATGAATCTTTGCTTTCTAGATAGTCTCCTAGCAGCTCTCCATGTTTCATTTTCAGAATTTGGCCTTTATGAGATTTTTATTTTTTTGACACAATAATATTTTAATTCACTATTTTTAATGGCATTTTTTTTTTTTTTTGAAGCCTATAGAATGCTTTATTTTGAGTTATGTGATAGTTTACATGGGAGAACATTAGCTTCGTATATAGTTTCCTTGCCATGGTTACAATCCCCTCCATCATCCACCAACCACAGGATATAACCTGCAAGCTTGCCCCTCCCTTCCCTACCCCCCCCCCACCATCAGATTATTAGCACACAGGCCTCTATGAGATTTTAATGCTTTTTCCTGCTTTTCCTAACCTGCTGTTCTCTTTTCTGCACCAAAGGAGCTGCCAGATACCTTTCTGTACATGGACCTGGTTCTGAGTTTGCTGTTTGGCTCATTGTTATACATTCTACAGAACCTACTCAGTCTTACTCAACCCTGTCTCTGAGAGTTCATATCACATTGTTACAGAAAGCACTATGATCCCCCAAATCATAAATTGCAAAACCAGCTGTTGTACCTGTGAATGTGATCTTGCTGGGAAACCAACTTCTGCTTTTGTTATTCTAATGAGGTCATATTGGTATGGGGTGGGTTCTAAACCTAATCTACTTACAGAGATGTCTTATTAAAAGAAAAGCAACAAAAAGAGAGTCAGACAAAGGAGAGAAGACCAAAGGAGGAATGTTCTGGAAGCCAAGTAACACCCAGAACTACAGACTACGTGGGTGCTTCCCTTATAGCTGATAGATATACCCTGATCTGAACTGCTTACCCGCCAACACTGAGCCAATCTATTTCTGTTCCTTCCAGCTTCCCATTTGTGATATTTCAGTTAATGCAACACTAGGTAATCAAGACACACATCATGATATTTCAAAATACTAAAAAAAAAACTTTAAAAAAATCCTTTAAATATGTATGAAACCAGATTCCTGCAAACCATTTCTTTTTTCACACCCATCTGGGACAACAAGGACCTTACTCCCTGCTGTATTTCCTGGCCTCAACTGAACTCTATCTAGTTGGCTAGCATTAAATCTTTGTTGAATAAGCAGTTAAATTGAGATGATAGTTTCTGGACAATAAATACAGAGAACATATCATTTTTTGATTCATAAGTTTGGACTCAATTTTATTTCAGCCAAGTATTGTTATGCGTGGCTCTGACAAAGGCAAGATTGATGATAACCTACAAAAGATGACTGCTCAGGACTGTCTTTTGGGAGGGAGAAATGGTTGCAAAAATTTCTGCAACCTAGGAAGAATTAAGTATATAGTCAGCAAAATTAATATCTAATACATTTAATTTTATCCAGAAATCTATTGTCAATTTACAACCAAGTTTGTTGGCATCAAACCATTTTCAGTTCACAAAGTAATAAATACATACAGATATTAGCCAAGTTCTGGACTTCCTTCCAAAATTATTTGTTATAAAAGCTAGTATCTGTTAAACAACATCCCTGATGAACAGATAGGCATAAATTGGTGCATTAATTGCTACAAGTTTGTTTTTCTTACAAGTGCTTAAAAACATTATTCCTTGCACTCTTTTTGAAAGCTTCACATTTGTTTTGTAGAGCCCACTGACCCTTCCCTATTAGCATGTATATGCACACAATGGCGTATCAATGGCACTATCTTGCCTTTTACCAGGAAAGCCTGGGTTCAATTCTAGGGCAATGCATCCAAGCAGTCTGTCACTGGAGGTTGTATATTATTACAATGAAACAGGTGTGGTGCCATAGGTTAAGTATTGGATTGAAAACAGAAAGGACAGCAGATCAAACACACCAGCCACTCCTTGGAAACCCAGCTTCACAGCACTTAACAACAACAAGCAGGTTTCAGCAGAGTTTCCAAGTTAGGACAAACTAGAAGGACCTAGTGATTGACTTCCACAAAATCCATCACTAAAAACTCAATGGATCATAATGGTTAGATCTTCAAACAGTCATGGGGTTGGTATAGGGAAGGGCAGTGATTCATTCTGTTATCCAAGGATCACCATGTGTCAAAGGTCAAATCAAAGGCAACTAACAGCATGGACATACGCATTCTCTTCAAACCCACCAACCACTCATCAGAAACCCTATACAGGGGATGCTATGAGTCAGAACTCACACAACGGCACTTCACAACAACAAGGGGTGATCTTGATAGATTTTTCTCAAGGACACAGGAAAATCCTGGGGGATAATTAGGAAGAATTTTTAAGAAAATTGAAAGTTACAAAGGAGAGAAAAGCCCAGGAAATTTGTGCTGAGGAATTTTTTTTTTTTTTCCATTATGACATGCACCTTCTCATGTTTCCAGGGTAGAATGGCTGCCTTAGGAGAATGTGATTAGAAAATGTTACTCCATCCACCATACCTACAGCCCTGATCTTGCCATTTCAGATTTAATTTTGTTCCCCAAACCCAAAGAACAATCAAAAGGAACACAATTTGGGTCTCTTGAGGATGCCAAGTGAAGAGCAGGGAATTCTTCAGGGAAGGGTTATTGTCATTGTTGCTGGGTAACATGACCTTCAGACGAGTATAGACCTACACAGAGGAGATGTTAAGAAGCAACAGACTTTTTGACTTAGTCTCCTATTTCTATAATGATCTCTAGCCATCATCTGTAAGTCATTAGCACATTGTGGTAGCCTTGAAAATGGATAAGAGAAGTACGTGAACTCTCTAAAATTGGGCACTGTCGCCTGAACTTTGATAATGAAATACAACATTAATCAAATGTGTAGAACTTGATAAAACTTAAATATGTCACAAAACAATTCCTATACTTTTAATTTATTAACTTGGCCTTGAAATATGCAGCAAAGAAGAAGAATGAATATATCATGAAGCATTTCTCTAGTTGTCAATAAAACATAATTCAAATTAATTGTTGTTGGATGCCATCAAGTCGGTTCTGACTCATAGTAACCCTGTGTAGGGTTGCGTAGACTTTATATCTTCATGGGAGCACAAAGCCTTTTCTTTCTCCCTCAGAGTGGCTGGCAGGCTAGAACTGCAGACCTTATGGTTCGCAGTCCAGTGCTGTTTGTAACATAAATATATCACAGAACAATTCTTCAACTGGCAATAAAGCATACATATTATAGTTGAATATGACAGCCTATAGGGCATATAAACCCATAGATTTCTGCTCAGTTTTGGAAAATACAGAAGCCAAAGGTCTTCCTGACTCTATGTCTGAGCACTGGAGAGCCTGCTGAGATACCGCTTACCACACCGATTTTGGACCCAAGCTGGGGGAGAGCTCCACTGAGTTTAAGGGTGGTCAAATCTTTGGACTCCAAGGTTTAAATTGAAATTGTAAGTGTTAATTCTGACTCTCCTAAGCTAATTGAATGTCTTCATGTTTCACATGCTCACCTTGCCCTGAATACCTTGTAATAAATGACCCGAGTTTATGTATCACAACCCTGAACACTTCTTTCTTTATTCCTAAGGTAAAATCTTCCATGAAATTTTGATGCTCGCATTTTTGCTTTTTAATTTTAAAACTGAAACAAAACCCTTGGATCAGAACAAATTATGACTAGCGGTATTTAGTTTGAAACAACATGTATCTAGAATTTCTTAAAGAACCAATGCTATAATAATTCAAAACAAAATGTGATGCATGACTTCTATAAGATAGAGTTCATTGCATTACCCATGTTTTGTTCAATCATTCATTTACTTAATAGGTGTTAATTGAATGACATGTGGCATCCCTGCCTTAAGCTCTGGGAAAACAAAGATGAATTCGATACAGCTCTGCTCACAATGAGCTTCTAATGTAATGATATGTCAAATATACAAATCGGTTCTTTCACTAATAGCCTTATGTAATAAGAACATTAATGACTCAGAGACACCAGGGGAAACGTCATACAAAACAGGATGCTTTATTTTGTCTTCTAGAAAAAGAAGGAGTTTGCCCAGTAGACAAGAGGAGACTAGCACTCCAGAAAGCAAAAATAGCCTATGTAAAGACAAAAGGGATGAGATGGCCAAATATGTTTGGGAAACTACGAGAAGTTTGGTTTTGCTCAAGTGTAAGTTTCACAGATGTCAAGTAGTAACAAACGTGCTGGAGATGTAACTAGGTGCCAAACGGCAAATGGTCTCACATCAATACCAAGGAATCTGGACTTCTGTCACTAGGGAATTTTTTGAAAGTTTCAAGTAAAATCAACTTACAATATACTTACCTATTAGAAAACCACACTATTGGCATTTTATAAAACTGAGAGGAATGGAGTAGAAGCTAGGTCTGAGGCTATTGGCATAATATTCATTAGAAATGAACCAACTGGGAAAAAGAAAGAAAGGAGGGAAAGAAAGAAGGAATGAGGGGGAAGGGAAGGAGGAAAGAAAGGAAGGAAGGAACCATCACTGAAGAAAATACATTTGTAGGAAGTAAAACTAATAAAACATTTAAAAAATTGGACGGATTGGAAGGTTCCAGTATAACTGTAAATGTTCTTGTTGAGGCTACCAATTAAGGCATAGATGAAAAGCCAATTTCATGAAGCAAAGATAGTAATCAAATTTCAGGATACAGGTGGAAATAAATGTGTGATATCTATTATGCATTTTGTGTTCTAAGGTGTTAATCTTAACAGAGAGTCCTTGGTTGAACACACAGTCATTAGTTGATATAGTGACAAAATAGGGCAACTGTTGTTACTTGTAGTTGTTAAGCGCTGGTCAGTTGGTTTGGATTCATAGCAACCTTGTGTACAGTTTCCAAGGAGCAGCTGGTATAGATTGAATCTCCAACCTCATGGTTAGCAGTCCAGTGCTTATCTACAGTGCTACACCAGGATTCCAAACAAGGCGATAGAAATAGGAAAATTAGGTGAGAATGAGGCTAAAGCAGTTTTTGTTGCTGTTAAGTGCTGTCAAATCTGTTCCGACTTATAGCGACCTTGTATAGGGTTTCCAAAGGAGCTCTGGTAGCGTACTGGTTACTAATCGGCCTGAGAACCCAAGGTCAGCAGTTCAAAACTACCAGCTGTTCCACGGGAGAAAGATGAGGCTTTACAGGATCGCTATGAGTAGGAACCAACTTCACGGCACACAGCCACCACCATAGGGTTTCCAAGGAGCGGCTGGTAGGTTTCAACCACCAAACCTAGAAAACACTCATAATTACAGACTTGGAAATATCATTACATTTTAATGATCTAGAATTCTATCAAACTTCCATATTGTTTGTTCAGGTATAAACAGTATCATGAAACAGTAAAAACAGTAATGATGTTCCAGTGAAATTATTTGCTCAATTAAAACACTACTTGTTATTGAATTGTATTTTCCTGGTAGTTTTAAAATCCCATTTTACTCATTTAATTCTTGTTAGTTAAAATGTAACCAACTTGTTCATTCATACCTTGTTCTCTTTAACTGTGCCACATTTAATTTAATTTAACAACTGCGAACACTTGAATCCATTGTGAAGAGTGGATACGAAGAGGCAAAAACAATGTAAAAGTAGAAAGCATTCACACAAGTGCTTATTATCTTCTTGTGTGGAAGCAAAAAACAAAATGCTATTTAAAAAAAATAAACAATGAAAATAATACTTTTAGTACTAATGTTTCTACAAACACCAGTAAATCAACCCCCAAGCACTTAGAATGGTTTCCTTGGAGAAGAGCTTTGTATTATTAACACTTTTTCTAGTGAAACTGCATATACACAACATAAACAGAACATCAGAAATTGTCAATCACTAGCTTAAATATAGCTCCTGGTTGTCAAGTCCTTGGTTCCCATGAGTCACAACAACAAAAACCTATTTAATAGGGCTTTGCTGCTGAAGTTTGCTCTGGAAAACCATGATGCTATGTGGCAATTTATCACAAACTCTATTTTAGGATATATTGCATCTGGTAGTGTAGTTAACAAAACCACTTGAATGTTAACAGAAATTGGGAACACCTAAAATGCAACTGAATTCATCTACAAGTTATTATTTCATTTTTATAATTTCTAGAACACCTAGTCTTTTGGGCATTGTCTGTCTCCTTGTTTGGGTTTAAATATACAAGTCCTGACATTTTGTCAATATATGCTATTTGGGAAGAAAGAGGAAAGAGAAAAGATTCCTTTAAACTCAGAAACAAATGGAAAATTAGGAATGCAACATTAAGGCGCTGTCTTGAGTACATATGAAAAATGAAACAGATGCTTATTAATTAAGTGTGGGCAGGCGATGACAAGGGAGCACGGCACACTGCACCAGCTGTGAAGAATGTAGACAGCTGAGATCCTACCAGACCATTTACTTATTATGCAACAGACAGTTCCTGGACTAGAAGAGGTGTCAAAATAAGATGCTACGGTGAGCTAAGGTTTTCAGTTTCCCAAAGCCTGAGCGTTGTTCAGTTTTACTCGCATATCTGAAGAAAAAGCTGACTTTCATGTTGAAAAGTTTTATGAATGTTCCTGTTTATGATTTTTTTTTTCCTACTAGAAACTGTATGACTAAAATATTATTTATGGAGTACTGTTGCATCCAATATGCAAAGCAAACAGGCAGCAGTGCTTCAAGCATGGAGTCCACTCTTTCAAAGAGTCCATGATATCATAGATGTTGCTCTGCGTAAATATTTTGTTATGATCTATGAAAATCCAAATCCTCCAATCAGTGGCTTAGATCAAATTTACACAACAGAAAGTGTTTGAAACTGAAAAATATGATTTTACAGGTTTCATGAGAACCACTGTGTTGAACAATCTCGATTGTTAATGTCATATCAGAGGCAACTGGATTTCTTCATGTAGACAATTTGATAATGCACCGTTGGTCAGTCCATTCAATCAATTTCAATAGTTTTCTTATCGATGCCACCACACTCTCACATAGAACGGGATCGAATCACACTCAGTGACAGTAGGTCCTATGTTACCCAGTTATTTCATTTAAACCCATTGTAATTTTTCTATGGTACTTCATGTTTTAGTATTGTATAATTTTACTTGAAAGTACCACAGGCTACCAAAAGAACAAAATGGATCTATGTTGGAAGAAATATAGCCAGAGTGCTACTTGGAAGCTGGGATGGCCAGACTTCATCTTTCATACTTCGGACATATTATCAGGAGGGACCAGTTACTGGAGAAGGATATCACGTTTGATAAAGTGGAGGGTCAGAGAAAAAAGAGGAAGACAACCAATGAGACGGAACGGCACAGTGGCAACATCAATGGGCTCAAACTTAGCAATGATTGTGAGGTTAGCCCAGAATTGGGCAGTGTGTCTCATTCTGTTTTGGGTAGGGTTGCTACAAATAGGTACCAATTCAATGGCACCTAACAACAACAACAATTTTATAAATCATACAGCTAGGGTAAAATCTACCAGTTTATTCACATTAAAGAAATAAACTTAAAAGATGAAAATGTTTGTTAAGTTTGTAGTGAGAAAATTATTTTAAGAAACAAAACTACCCATTGATGGAAGCAGACTGCCACATCTTCCCACATGGTGGGCTCATTACTTCAAACCATTGGATTTTGGGTGAACAGTAGAGCGCTTTATCCACCACCAGGGTTCCTAATATTAATTTCTTGAAGTTTAGTTAAATTTCAAGTGAATTACTAATTCAAACAACCTTTATGTTAACAATTTAAATAGATTGTGAAGACTATAGAATACCATGTGCAATTGATAATATTGAAGATTCATCAACAGACAGTCATGAGAGGAATCCCTATCGGTGAATTCACATCTATATGTGCTGCTACTCAAAGCATTAGAAAAGAGAACGAAAAAAGAAAGAAAGAGAGAAATTAGAGAAAAGTGATATTAAATAGAATGATGAAATAAATGAAAATACAATTGAATCATTTTAGTGAGTACAAAAATACTTAGAAACAAATTACTGATTACCCAGAAATTAATAACACAGACAGCATTTCACAAAGGTTAGATCAAACACTACAGCCTTCAGTATGGGTTGTACCTCAATGTAAAGAAAATAAAAGTCCACACATCTGGACCAATAAATAATATCATGATAAATAGAGAAAGGATTGAGGTTTTCAAGCACTTCGTTTTACTTGGCTCTACCACCAGCACTCCTGGAAGCAGCGTCAAGAAATCAAATGACAAATTGCATTGGGCAAATCTGCTGCACAAGACCTCTTTAAAGTGTTGAAGAGGAAAGATGTCAGTTTAAGGACGAAGGTGTACCTGACCCAAGTCATGGTATTTTCAATAACTTCATACGCATGTGAAAGTTGGAAAACGAAAAAGGAAGACCTTAAAAGAATTGCTACATTTGAGTTCTGGTGTTGGATGAGAATATTAAAAGTACCATGAACTGGCAGATGAACAAACAAATCTGTGTAGGAAGAAATACAATCAGAATGCTCCTTAGAATACAACATGACCAGACATTGTCTCTTATACTTTGTTATTGTTGTTGTTGTTAGGTGCCATCAAGTCAGTATCAACCCATAGCAATCTTATGTACAGCAGAACTTTATTATTAGGACATGTTATTAGGAGAGACCAGTCCCTGGAGGGACCACGATATAATTACCAAACATACCATGTTTTGTAAAGTGGAGTGTCTTTTAAAAAGAGACAGACCCTCAACTAGATGGATTGCCTTAGTGGCAGCAGCAATGGGGACCACAAGGTCAGTTTGAAGTGCAAGGTCGGTGGTTCAAACACATCAGCCACTCCTCAGTAACCCTATACAGGGTTTCTGTGAGTTGGAACGGACTCAACAGCACTTAACAGCAACAAAGAGACTGGAACCTCCCTGGGTTCTATAGGAGATCTACATCCCTAAAGAGCACAGCCTAAGAAATCCTATGGTGCTCTATGACTCTGTCCTATCAGCTAACGATGAAATTGAACATATTAGATGACACACAACCTAAACACAGCCACCTGTTATAAGAAGCCCTCATGATACGATGGTTAAGTTCTAGTCTGTTAACCTAAAGGTGGCAGACATGCATCCACCCAGAGGAAACAATGCCTGGCAATCCACTTCTCACTTGTCAATCATTAAAAGCCCTTTGGAACACAGTTCTGCTCTGGCACATATGGGATCACCATGAGTCAGAACCAACTCCATGGCAATTGGTAACTTATCAGAACAATGAGTTAAAAGAGAAGGGAAACAGCATTCAACTAATGGAGAATGGAAGAGATGGCAAGAAGGACTTCCTTCATTTTTCTCATCCTTTTCAACCACTGGTGAACAATAAAAGACTCCACTCATGTCATAATAAAAGGAGAATCTGAATCTTGATCTTGACCATTAATCTACAGTTGTAAAGTATATATGTTGTTGTTGTTATGTGCCGTGGAGTCAGTTCCGACTCATAGCTACCCTGCACAGGGTTTCCAAGGCTGTTAATCTTTACGGGAGCAGAACGTCTCATCTTTCTCCCACAGAACCGCTGGTAGTTTCGAACTACTGACCTTACGGTTCGCAGCCCGATTCGTAACCGCTACGCTACCAGAGTATATATAGTTGTAGTTAAGTGCCATCGAGTTGATTCCGACCCATAGCGATCCTGTGTAGGGCTTCCAAAGAGCAGCTGGTGAGGTTGAACCACTGGCCGTGCAGTTCAAATGCCTTTGCTGTCTAATGAATTAGTCCACAGCGCCACACTAGCACTCCATACATGTATATATGTTGTTGTTGTTGGGTGCCATTGTGTCAGTAACAACGCATAGCGACCTTATGCACAGCAGAATGAAGCACTGCCTGATTCTGGGCCAACCGCACTACTGTTGCCGTGCTTGGTATATCTAGAGATATATATGTGTGCA
>NW_006408574.1:16736073-16745476 GCF_000296735.1 Chrysochloris asiatica
AACTAAGTTTTTCCATGCACCTTTTTGAAGCTCTCTTGCATATATTTTTATAAAAGGTACTAACTCTTATATAAGACTGAGTAATTGAATTATTTTGATTTTTTTCAGATATGCAAATTCAGACCTGATGCTAAACAAAGAAGATGATCCCATAAAGTTGACCTCTATACCCAAAACAAAACAAAACAGAACAAAACAAAAAACGCTGATGAGAAGAGTACGAATGACATTTCATGACATGTTTCATTTGAAAGGCACAAAATGCAGCTTGGTAATTACTGTCCAGGTAAAATTATCAACGTATTTTATTATAACTAGGAAAAAGGGGGGAGGAGTGTAAATGAAAACAACTGATGCCTTAAGGTGAGTAATTTCTTTTATTTCCTTGATTTTTATTATAATGCAGGCGATGGAATAAATAGAAGTTTAAAGAAACAGAAATAACAGCCTTTAATTAAGTGCCTGAAGAGTGCTTCAAAGGCAGAACCCAAAAATTCCCAAACAAAGAAAAATGATGCATCTTCCAGGGTAAATGTACCTAAGGCCAACTCTATGAAGTGGAAAATTCGATGCATGGCTTAGGTGAACCTAGTTTTTGAAAGGTGATTTATTAATTGCAAAGCATGCACCAGGTCACCTAGAGCTGACCAGATTCTGTGTTCTTGGGTAGTGGACTTTGGATGAAGCCGTGGAGCTGGCACATTGACAAGCATCATTCATTCACACACTAGAGGGAAAAGCTCCATCAGCATTTCCGTGGCTTCCTTTCTGCCTGCAGCAGTGAGGAGCACTCAGCAGAGCAACCTGTTAAAGATGTAGCAGGGCGCAGGAGTGCAAAGGGTTACCACTCTTGACTGCTAACCAATAGGTTCCTGGATGTTTGCATTCACCTAGAGATGCTTCAGAAGACATAACTGAAGATCTACTGAAAATTCCACCACTGAAAGGCCTATGGAGCACAGGTCTACCCCGACACACACTGGCTTAGTTATGAGTCAGAACCGATTCAGTGGCGAGTCGTGGTCACTTTAGAAAGCAAGTTAAGAAACAGTGATAAACAATGGTAACTATAATAGACAGGTCAGGATCTGAGGAATAAAGCTATCTATCCAGTGTTCAGTATGTCATTTGTACCTCGTACCACACTGATACTCATTTAATAGGACCATACGCCTGGTAAGGTGCTATAGAACTGGCCTGCTAATTGCAAGGTTGCTGGGTCAAACCCACCAGCCTCTCTTTGAAAACCCTACTCAAGGTTTCCATGAATCTTAAAATCAAAAGGGAAGAACACACTCAGCACTTCTCAAGCTGGGGGAACTGATAACAAAAATTCAAGCTTCGACTTTCGATACTGAAGGATTCCCTGGGCATTTTTTTTTTTTTTAATGTTTTATGGTGAATTATGTGATAGTTTACATGGGAGAACATTAGCTTTACATTCATCCTATCATATATCTTTTAATTGCCATGGTTACAATCCCCTCCATGCATCATTAACCAACTGCAAGCCTGCATCCCAGTCATCAGCATACAGCCCCTCTCCCTCTCTGGGTCTAGAGTCCACGGCCGCTCCATCTCTCCACATTGTCGTCTCTGCCTCCATCTCTGGCATCACTGCTTCTCTGGCTAGGGTCTCACACTCTGCTCTTCTCCCCTCCTTTTTCTACAAAACGTCCACCTTTACATTTCCAACCATTGCAGTCAGCCCCGATAAGAATTATTCACCATTGTACCACAAGGCCTATCCCCATCTCCTTTCATTAGCCCCGCCCAGACAAATTGAATACTAATCAGTGGAGAGTCTACTTTTCTCCTTGCCCTCTGGATCTAGGCTCCCTCTTGAAAGCTTGTAAGCCAGTCACTTCTTGCCTTTGTAGCACACACTTCCCCCATTTGTGGTAGACAATGTCCAAGTTGTCTGGGCAAATTATTGAATAATGAAGAAAGTATCAAACGAAGATGGAAGGAATACACAGAGTCTCTGTACCAAAAAGAAATGGTCAATGTTCAGTCATTTCAAGAGATAGCCAATGAGACCAAAGGAAGAAGCCCAAGGTGCATTGAAGGAATTGGCAAAGAACAAGGCACCAGCAATTGATGGAATAAATATTAAAATCTTTCAACAAAGTAAGGTGGCACAGGAGGTACTGACTCATCTATGCCAAGAATTTTGGAAGACAACTATCTGGCCAAGCGATTGCAAGAGGTCTGTATTTGTGCCCATTCCAAAAAGAGGTGACTCAATGAGAAAATCATCAAACAATCTCTTTGATATTCCATGTGAGTAAAGTTTTACTAAAGGCAATACAGAAATGGCTGCAAGCATACATTGACAGAGAACTTCCAGATTCAAAAGAGGACGTGGAACGAGGGATATCATTGCTGATGTCTGATGGATCTTGGCTAAAAGCAGAGAATACCAGGAAGATGTTTACCTGTGCTTTATTGACTATTCAAAGGCTTTTGATTGTGTGGATCATGACAAGCTATGGACAACATTGTGAAGTATGAGTATTCTGGAACACTTAATTGTGCTCATGAGGAATCTGTATATGGACAAAGAGGCAGTTGTTCGAACAGAACATGTGGACACTGAATAGTTTAAAATGAAGAAAAGTGTGTGACATAATTGTATTATTTCACCATACTTATTCAAGGAGCTCTGGTAGCATAGTGGTTATGAACCGGGCTGCGAACCTTAAGGTTAGCAGTTTGAAACTACCAGCCGCTCTGCGGGAGAAAGATGAGGCTTTCTATTCCCGTAAAGATTCACACCCTCGGAAACCCTGTACAGGGTCGCTATGGGTAGGAACCGACTCGACGGCACTTAACAACAACAACATTCACCCTGTATGCTGAGCAAAAAACCCAAGAAGCTGGGTTATGTGAAGAAAATTGGTATCAGGATTGGACGAAGACTCAGTAACAACCTGCGATATGCAGGTGATACAACTTTGCTTGCTGAAAGTGAAGAGGAGTTAAAATACTTACTGATGAAGATCAAAGAGCACAGCCTTCAGTATGGATTGCATTTCAATGTAAAGAAAACAAAAATCTTCACCACTAGACCAATAAACAACATTCCTATCAATGGAGAAAATATTGAAGTTGTCAAGAACTGCATTCTTCTTGGATTAATTATCAACACTCATGGAAGTAGCAGTCAAGAAATCAAATGACATATTGCATTAGGCAAATCTGCTGCACAAGATCTTTTTAAAGTGTTGAAGAACAAAGATGTCAGCTTGAGGACTAAGGTGCACCTGACCCAAACCATTGTATTTTTCAATAACCTCGTATGCATGTGAAAACTGGACAGTGAATAAGGAAGACCGTAGAAGAGTTGATGCATTCGAGTTATGGTGTTGGAAGACAATGTTGAAAGTACCATGAGCTACCAAGGAACCAACAGATCTGTGTTAGAAGAAGTGCAGCCAGAGTTCTCCTTGGAGGTCAGGATGGACAAACTTTGTTCCTCATAACTTCATATATATTGTCAAAAGGGACCAGTCCCTGGAGAAGGATATCATGTTTGGTAAGGTGGAGCGTCAGAGAAAAAGAAGAAGACCCCCAGCGAGATGAGTTGACAAAATGGTAGCACCAATGGGCTCAAGCATGGCCACCATTGTGACGTTGGCCTAGGACCAGGTGTTGTTTCGTTCTGTTGTGCATAGGGTCACTATAAGTCAGTTCTAACTCGATGACACCTAACAACAACAACAACAATGAATCAGAACTAACTTGAAAGCACTCAACAACAACAACAAGTCATAGTTCACGTGGCCTTGATACAGTTAAACAAGCATAGCTTGTTTGTTCAAGTAAAAGCAAAGGTGTTTTGATAAAGGAGGTATATAGCAAGAATGGAAAATGTGGAAATGGGTTTCTAAACCAAAAATCAAACTACCGCCATTGAGTTGATTCTGATTCTATTAAGAAATTCTACTCTGCATTATAGACAGATTTTTTCAATAGAGTTTCCAAAGTTGTACATCTTCACAGAAACAGACAGTCACATCTTTCTCCTATGGAGCTACTGGTGGTCTCAAGCTGCCAACTTTTCAGTTAGCAATCAAATACTTTAGCCACTGCATCACCATAGCTACAGATTGATGTCATGGTATCTCGATGATTCATCTACTGGAAGCAGCTGAGCACAAATGCATTGGTAAGGGTCTTATCTTGGGGAGAAGGTGAGGAAGATAATTGTGAAATACGGTCATTAGACCAAGAAAACAAACAAAAAAACCCTTTGTGTTCCAAATGATCAGGTGAGTATGAACACAAAATTCAACAGGAAATTTAAATTGCCCAAGCTATTTATTTTCTTTTATAGAGAGTTTACGATTCCACCAGGAAAATCTTACTCCCTGTCCTTTAGAAAATAATTTCATTGAGTTTAAACCCACCAAATATTTAATAATACTAACATAAAAAAATCACTGATTACTCTGTATGAAAAATAAGTATTTGCAATCCTTTATTCATTCTGTGGATTTGTACTGTAAACTGATCCCATAATCCAGGTCAGCATTGATATCCTCTTTTAGCAACATTTTTACAATCTTGTTTTTGTCAAGACGCAGACAGCATTTTCAGAGCTGAACTTGCCATAGCATCCTATAAAGTTCCACCTACAGGATCAACCAGTCTACTTTTGTAACCTACTCTTCCCTTCCCACGTAGCTTGAGTGATAGCATGTCGGAGGTTATTAAGGAATACCAGCAGATGTGTATGACAAGGCTATTTATCTCCAACTGCTCTCTCAGGAATGCAATGAAGTTATTACAGAATTTTGCAGAAAGTGGAAGATAAACCACCATTTTCCAATGTTTTGTTTGTTGTTAAGTGTCGTCCAGTTGGTTCCGAATCATAGCGACCCTGTATAGGGTTTCCGAGGAGCAGCTGGTGAGCTTGAACTGCCAACCTCACAGTTCAAACGGCTTTGCAGTCTGACACATTAATGCACAGCGCCACACCAGGACCCCATTTTCCAATAGTTGCCCTTAATATTGTCCATTGGCTTTTAAAAGTCTATTAAATGAAAAACAGAAAAATACTTGTTACAGTTGCTTGACTTTTCAAGGGGTGATATCCCTTTGGAATCATACAGAAGTAAATTTTTTACATCATGAAAAAGTGCTACTGCACTTTTTTTCTTAAACAAAATAGATCTCTCTTTCTACTCAGATTTCTATATTGTATTCACTAGATGGCACTCTCAAAGTATTCCAAAATCCATAAGCTTCTCAAAGATATGTTCTTGGTATTAAAAAATAGCTTTTAGGTTTCTGTGTACTTCAAAAAAAATACATAGCACCAACTTTGTCTCTTGAAAATAGACTTTAAAAATGTCATTGAAGCAACTAAAGTATCCCAAATTAGCTTCTGGGACTGTTCGTCCACAAAGACAGATTTCTTTTTTTTTTTTTTTTTAAGTCAGTCTTTCTTCAGTTTTAAAGGCAATCTTATAAAGAACTTCACATAGACCTTTCATGGATAAAGCTGTGAGTGTATATCTTCTTGGCCAATTAACAACACCATCAGAGGAGGTAGATTCAAATCAACATTGTTGATGCTGGCAGTTTCTCTCCTAATAGGTTAAGGTGACTCTGTGACTAGAGAGCCAGAGACAGTCAGAGATAGGCACTTTAAAACACAATCTTTTACTTATTCTTGATGCTTGAGTCAATTACGTTATATACAAAACTAAGGGCTTAGGGGTTACCATCTTCAAATTAGGCTCCATCATTACAAATTGCACAGTAGAGCTCCTGGTGTGATATTATGGGATCAATACTGGACTGCAAACCACAAGGTCAGCAGTTCAAACCCACCAGCTGCTCCTTGGAAGCCCAATCTGGGTTGCTATGGGTCAAAACCAACTGGAGTGCACTTGTTGTTGTTGTCAGGCGCCATCGAGTCAGAACCGACTCATAGTGACCCCATGCACAGCAGAACGAAACAATGTCCGATCCTGGGCCAACCTCACTACAGCTGCCACACTTGACGCCATCAATGACGCCACCTGGCTGATCCATCTCGTTGGGGGTCTTCCTCTTTTTCTCTGACCCTCCATACTACCTAGCATCACATCCTTCTCCAGCGACTGTTCCCTCCTGACAATATGTCCAAAGTATGAGACGAAGCTTAGCCATCCTGGCCTCCAAGGAGCACCCTGGCTGCACTTCTTCAAAAATACCAAATTAAAACAATTGTACAGTGGGGTGTCCTGATGTGGCAGTGTAGGATAAGTATTGGACTGCTAAAAACAAGGTTGGCAGGTCAAACCCACCAGTCACTCCTAAGAAATCTTATACAAGATTGCGATACACTCAACACACTTAACAACAAGTGCACAGTAGATTGTGTTGAGCAGTTGAAAGGTCAGCAGTTCAAATCTCACCATCCATCCACTCTGATGGAGAAAGATGAGGCTGTCTGTCTGCTCCGGTAAAAACGTAGTCTCAGAATCCCTAGAGAGCAATTGATCTCTGTCCTACAGTGTCACCAAGAGTTGATATCAATTCTATGGCAATGGGTCGCTTGATTGGTTGTTCATACATTTTCAGCAGTACTTAAAACTCTCGGAACTTTATTTCCTCTTTTATTACAAAGTCTAAACTAATAATTCTTAGGGGCAGTGGTAGTTCCATGTTAGAATTCTTACATTCTATGTGCAAGAATCAGGTTTGTCTCCCAGCCAAGGCACCTCATATATATATGTATGTATATGTCTATGTATATAGTCATCACTCATGTGACATTAGAGGTTTCCACAGTGCTATGATAAAGGGCAGGTTTCAGGGAAGCTTCCAGACTAAGACTAGGAAGAATGACCTGGTGATCCATCTCTGAAAATTAGCTCTGAAAGTCCAATGTGACCATGGAGATGATGCAGGACTAGGCAGTATTTCAGTCCATTGTTTCTGAGACCACCATCATTCTCCAATGCAATGGTGGCTCACAACAACAACAACGTTAATGATTATTTTTTAACACTTATTTCCAAGTGTTGTTGCGATGGCTGGATCTCATGATATGTTAGTGTAAGTCAAAAAGTATTGCTATAAAATCATAGAACGTATTATTAAACAAAACAAGAAACATATAGTTTCTTCACATACCCCCCATCTAGAGCTACAGTCTTCTGAAGTCAATATTTGGATCTCTCTAATCCTTTGCAGCTTGGAGCGCTTGTAGCGTAGTGGTTACAAATTGGGCTGCAAGCCGCAAGGAGAGCAGTTCAAAATTACCAGCTGTCTGCGGGAGAAAGATGAGGCTTTCTGCTCCCATAAAGATTTACAGCCTTGGAAACCCTGTACAGGGTCGCTATGGGTCGGAACCGACTCGATGGCACTTAACAACAACAACAATCCTTAGCACAATAATTCTATATTCTTTGGTTTACACCAGGTCAAAAATTGCAGTTGTGACATCTCCAAGAGATCCAGACTCATTCTTTGGAACGGTTGTTTTATTTTTGGGAACATAAAGAGGTCTGAAGGAGTAAGATCATCACCGCAGGTTAGATTGGGTATGGTTCCCCAAGGAAATTCTCATAAGATGGTCCTTGCTACTCTCTAAGAATGTTCAGGTGAATTATTATTATGGAAAAAAATCCTTGGCACAATTTTCCTGGCCTTTTTCTCACCAATGCGGGTTTCAGTTTTCCTAAAACATCTTCCTAATAAACCCTCTTGACTGCGCTGTGTCCTGTGAGAAAATCTCAATTACTCCTTGGGAATCATCCAAAATAGTCGCTATGACCTTCTGAGCGGACCTTTCTGCTCTGAGTTTAAATGGCCCAGCAGATCCCCTTGGAAGCCTCTGTTTTAAAGGGACCTTTAATTTGAAGTCACATTAAGAAAACTTAAGTGGATTAGTAAGAAAAGTTTCTGCAGTAGTCCACTAATTACAGAGACATTCTTAAACATGTTTTATTTCAAATAAACCCTTGCAGGTGTGAACTGGAACCCAAGTAGCAATACTTTTTGTCTCCTCCTGGTATATACAAATTACTGTTGTTATTAAGTGCTGTCGAGTGACCCTGTATAGGGTTTCCGAGGAGTGGCTGGTGAGGTTTTCCACTGACTTTGTGGTTCAAACGGATCTTATCCTATAGTGACACACCAGGACTCTCTATATAAATGAGCACAGCAAGTATTATTGCCATAAGTAAAAGTGCTCTGCATTTTTTCTGAGAGAATTGAGTAACGTCATGCTGGTGGGTTGTGAAGTTTGAGATGTCATGAAGAGAACAGAGTGAGTAATGTGAACAAATGAGCAAACACAAGGTGATAAAGGTGATAAACCAAATAGAGTTAAAAACAAACAATTCTAGGAATGCTGGGAAAGTAAGATTGATGGGGCCTAGGAGAATTGGGGCAGGCTTTGAAACGTAATGAGTTTTGGGTGTGATCGGTGTGTGTACCTTCAGGATCAGAGCTTTCCAGAAGCCTCGGTACCTGGAAAGACAGGGAAACGCCAAGACCAGGAAGGTTTGGATCATGTCTCTGAGGAAAGCCCCTGCTAACAGGATGATGAGAAGAGCAAGAAAGCATCTTTTATATACTAAGTCACTAAAGATTGCACTTTGTTTGCGAAATCAGCATCTATCTCTCTAACAGATCTTGTTTAATACTGATTTTATGTATTTAACTTTGAAATAACATGTTTCTTTCCTCCCTATTTTAGATTTGCTTTTATTTAACCAAATTCTGCTTTGAAACAACAAGTTCAGGGACACAATAAATATCCAAATACTTTGGGTTTTACCAAAATGCAGGTAAATACTCTTGAGGTCTTACAGTAAAATTACTCCTTCCATAGACCTACAATTTCCTTAAACTACTCCCTTTATTTTCATTTTTTCTTATCATACTTGGAAATTCACTGAGATTATACATGCTTCAAATCACATGTTTATTCGTTCTCTTTGTGTTCACAGTATGTCTCCCAACACACTGGCTCTCCTGTTCTCAAGTTCAAACCCATACTTATCCATCATCTTCTGCACAAGTATAATCTTGTCACAACCTTCAATCAAGTCTTGCACATGTGGGAAATGAATACACTTTACACACGCACTCCTAAGTTTCAATTTGTAGGGATATTATTCTCATTCTTGTTGCGATCATTAAGTTGGTTCGAAGTTATAATGACCCTAAGCACAGAAAATGAAATTCTGCCCAGTTCTTCACCAATCTCATAACTGTTGCAGCCACTGTGTCAGTCCATCTTGTTGAGGGTCTTTCTCCCGTTCACTGACCCTCCATTTTGCCAAGCATGATGTCCTTCTATAGGGACTAGTCCCTCCTGATAACATGTCCACAGTAGATAAGAAAAAGTCTCTGAATCCTAATTTCTAAGGGGCAAAGATGTCAGCTTGAGGACTAA
>NW_006408574.1:16746141-16754096 GCF_000296735.1 Chrysochloris asiatica
AATGTCTTTGCATACTCAACGAAGCACAAGTAAATATCTTTCTGGTATTTTCTGCTTTTCTCCCAGCACCTTCTAATAATAGCAATGATATTCCTCTTTCCATGTCCTCTTCTAAATTGGGCCAGAAATTCTGGGAGTTACCTGTTGACGTATTGCTACAACCATTTTTTCCATTATCTACAACAAAACTTGCCTTGTGTGTGATACCAATGATATTATTCTAATATTTCTTCATTCTGTTAGATTGCCTTTCTTTGGAACAGACACAAATGTGGAACTTTTCCAGCTTGTTAGCTAGGAATCTGTCCTCTAAATATCCAGGCATTAACAAGTGAGTATTTCCAGTGTTGCATCTACTTAAATATCTCAACTGGTATTCTTTCCATTCCTGGTGTCTTTCTTTTTTCATCAATGCCTTCACTGCCATTTGAATTTCTATCAATGTTAATGGTTCTTGATCATCTGCTACAATCTGAAATGACTTAATATCAACCAATTCTTTTAGGTACGGTGACTCTGTGTAATCCTTCCATCTTCTTTCGCTCAATATTTTGCCCACAGTATTGTCACTATTGCAACTCAAGTGTTAAACTCTTCCTCAGGTCTTTCAGTTTAAGAAATGCTAAGCATGTTCTTCCCTTTAGCTTGCTAACCACAGGTCTTTGCACATTTCATTATAATATTTTTTTTTTTTTTTTTTTTGTATTTTTGAACCACCCTTTGAAGTCTTCTGTACAGTTGTTTTACTTTATCATTCCTTCCAATTGCTTTAGCTACTTTGTGTTCATGAGCAAGGTTCAGAGTCTCTTCTGGCATCCATTTTAATTTTGTCTTTCTTACCTGTCTTTTGAATGACTTTTTGCTTTCTTCATGTATGGTGCTCTAGATTTCATCCCATACCTCATCTGGCATTCAGCAATTAGTGTTCAATGTATGAAGTCTACTCTTGGGATGATCAGATTTTGATTATCGTGGATTTATTTTAATTTTCTTCAGCTTCAACTTAAACTTGCATAAAAACAGTTGATGTTCTGCTCCACAGTTGGCTCCCAGCCTTGTTCTGATGATACTGAGTTTCTGCACTGTCTCTTTCCACAGGTGCAGTCAGTTTGGCTCTTGTGTAATCCACCCACAAGGTACAAGTGTATAGTTGTTGTTTATGTTGTTGAAAAAGGTATTTGCAATTAATAAGTCATTGGCCTCACATAATTCAATTATTGGTCTATGCATATCAATTACAACCTATGCACATCAATTACAAGTAATTATCAATGCATCTTGAGTGTATGTTTGATCAAGTTCATCATGCAGAAGTTAGTAAATCTTTAATTTTTTCATCATTGGCATTAAAAATTGTGTTAACTTGTCATTTTATTAGTGCGCTATTTTATCATTTTTATTTTGACTTATCTAATTAGTCTTGGAGACCTGTTGTGGCCCTGTAGGTTAATTAGATGGATTTGAACCACAAGGTTGGTGGTTCAGGCTTACCAGCTGCTCCTCAGAAACCCTATACAGGGTCACTAGGGTTGGAAATGACTCAAGGGCAGATAACAACAAAAACAATTAATCTTTATATTTAAATGTGACAATCTGTGGCTGAAATCTAGGAAACTACAAAAAGTCTTACCTACAGGTTTTAGTGCCATCCCACTAACTGCTTTGTTGTTGTTGTTGTTGTTAGGTGCCATCGAGTCAGTGCCAACTCATAGTGACCTTATTCACAGCGGAACAAAACACTGCCCGATCGTGGGCCAACCTCCCCACAGTTGCCATGCATGAGTCCATCAATGCTGCCTCTTGGCCAATCCATCTCATTGAGGGTCTTCTTTTTCTCTGACCTTCCACCTTACCAAACATGATATCCTTCTCCAGTGACTGCTCCCTCCTGACAATATGTATGAGACACATATTTTGGCCATCCTGGCCTCCAAGGAGCACTCTGGATGTACTTCTTCCAACATGGATCTATTGGTTCTTTTGGCAGCCCATGGCACTTTCGATATTCTCCACCAACACCATAATTCAAAAGCATCAATTCTTCTATGGTCTTCCTTTTTCACTGTCCAGTTTCGCATGCATATGAGGTTATTGAAAATACCATGGCTTGGGTCAGGTGCACTTTAATCCTCAAGCTGACAATTTCTTCACTCGAGTACCAGTACTGAAAGTAGGGGTGCTGGTACTAAGCTACAAAGAAGTATATATGGGGTCTAAACAAAACTAGTATGCCACTTCTTTAGCTAATTTATACATATGTTGCTGTTGTTGTTAAGTGCCATCGAGTCGGTTCCGACCCATAGCGACCCTGTACCGGGTTTCCGAGGGTGTAAATCTTTACGGGAGTAGAAAGCCTCATCTTTCTCCCGCGGAGCAGCTGGTAGTTTCGAACCACAGACCTTAAGGTTCGCAGCCCGATTCGTAACCACTACGCTAGGGAATTGTATTTTATTTATACTTTAAGTTGCACATGCAGCGCATATACCATCTGTAATTTCTGTAATTAAAGTCTAAACAAATTTAGATTGTTATTTAATAAACATTTATAGCTGCCAAATATATTTATTTATTTAGATATCATCTGTTTTTAAAAATTGCTCTTTATTATTTACATATTAAATTATTGTTGCTGTTGTTGTTGTTAAGTGTCACCAAGTCATTTCCAACTCATAGTGACCCTGTATAGGGTTTCCAAGAAGCGGCTGGTGAGTTTGAACAAGTAATGCTATGGTTCAAGTTGACTTGATGCTTCATTGCTTATTGTACAGTACCACGCCAGGACTCCATTAATTAAAGAGGAAATGTATTTAACATTGCAATTGCTGTGAACATTGTTTTTGAGTCAATATAAAGAGGACACTGATCGAAAGGGTGGAGTCTCTGGGTGGTGTAGGCATGTAACATGCTTGGCTGATCACCAAAATGTTAGTGGCTTGAGCTCACTAGGAGGTGCTTTGGAGGAGAAACATGGTAATGTACTTCTGGAAAAATTTCCAGTGAAAACCCGGTGGAGCACAGCTCTCTGGCACACGCATAGTCACCATGAGTCGTAAGTCACTGAATGACAAGCAAAACCATAAAACTCCGATGCTACAGAGTCCATTCCAACTCAGAGAGACATTACAGAGCTGTGCAAAACAGTCCCTCATTGTCACTTCTTTCTGTTAGTAGCTGAGTGCTTAACCACTGTCCCAGCAGGTCAACAGGTACTATGCAAGGTGAATAATGGTGTTTCCCCTTTCAATTTACAACTGTTATAAATACCCATAAAATTTATTTAAACTCTTAACTTACACATGCCCTTTGTAAGTGCCCATGAATTTTTCTGATGGGTTTAGAAGTCTAGGAGAAATGTTCACTCCAATTAGCATTTATTTATACCCAAACACTTGCAAAGGAAACAATTCTCTTTTTCCATTTCATTACAGAAAGTAATCTCCAACCATCTTGTTCATTGGAGGCATGATGGTCTTCCATTCATTCACTCCTATGGTAACTTTTGGTTTGTTTGTTTGTTTGTTTCATTAGGTCAAAAAAAAAAAAAAAAATCTTGGATGCATTCATTGTACCATTATTACTTCTTCATGGTTGATTACTATGCAGTTGTAATCTTAGAATTCACAAAGCAATCCCTACTATGGAGGGCATCTACTTTCTTCTATTCATTGATTTTCTTTCCCCCTCATTGCTTTGAAGTATTCAAGTGACATTGAAAGAAAAGAATTTTCATTATTGAAACTTGCTTTCCAGCAGATTTTTTTATATATATATAGCAAAAAGTCAATACAACAATACAAATTTGCTCTCTGTTATTGGCATGTTTCCTGTTGGTATTGAACTTTACTGTATCTTCCAGGCCAGTACACACTCATAAACTCACACCCATAAACCACTCATCCTCCAAAAATCAAAGCAGCTTAGTGAACATACAAATTTTCCAATGCTGAGTGGCTGGATGAGGTATGTAAACAGAAGACAAGTGTATATATTTTTTAACCCTTCTCCAGTATAGCTGCCATTGTAAATGAATCATAGCACTGTTTCCATTCAGCCATGAAAACAGCATCAAAATACTTCAAAAAACCACTACGGGATACTATCACCAATCCTCCTGAGTTGATACTTGAAAGGAAGCTGGATTGCATTCCCTAAACAAAGAGAAAACAGCAACCTCGTTGAAATAAACATCCAAAGTACTCTGTGAAAGCTCATCAAATCTCCATGGTTACAATAATGGAACAAATGAAACCACATGCATTTTTTAATGATCTAATATATGCCCAAGCGAGTGAGACTTAGTCAATACCAACCTCCACTTAGATGCAAGGGAAATATCAAAGAGAGAGAAAAAAAAAAGCTGTGCATTTAAGAACTTCCATAGTCCTCTACTGGCCTGATTACGTCCTTATTCATTGTTGTTGTTGTTGAGTGCCATCAAATCAGTTCCGACCCATAGCAACCGTGAAGAGAGTTTCCAAGGAGCAGCTGGTGAGCTTGAACTGCTGACCTGGTGGTTCAAACTGACCTTGAGGTCCAATGCATTAACCCACAGCGCCACACCAGGGCTCCTCCTTATTCATAGGGGCACTCTAATAGCAGATATTTGAACATGGTAATAAGGAGCTCTAGTAGCATAGTGGTTATGAATCGGGCTGCGAACCACAATGTCAGCAGTTCAAAACTACCAGCTGTTCTGTGGGAGAAAGATGAGGCTTTCTGCTCCCATAAAGATTTACAGCCTGGAAAACCATGTGCAGGGTCACTAAGGGTCGGAATCAACTTGACAGCACTTAACTTATCATTTGAAATCCAAAGGGTAGCACTTTCCCAAGGACCAAGTTTAGAAAGCAGGAAGGTCTAGGAATGAAGGAAGGATGAGACTGGGGACCACAGGGAAGAGTGGAACAAGTGATGCTATCTTATTCCAGTGGGGGTTGTAATCAATTACATGAAATAAAATGTGAGCCAATTATTGAATGGAAAACTTTGCAATCAATTACATGTAATAAAATGTGTACCAAAAATGGAATGTAATTTGCTCTGTAAAACTTCACCCAATTCACAATAAAAAGTGAGAAGAACTCAGAGACTAGAAAAAAAAAACTGGCAATTACATATCAACATATCAGACAAAGAACTAATCTCTAAAATTTATAGAAAACTTCAACACTTCAACAAAAAAAGCCAAAAGATCCAATTAAAAAACTGGGTAGAGTACATGATAGACAGTTTACCAAAGAAGACACTAACAGCAAAGCTCAAAAATAACAACAACACAAACAAACAGGAAACAACAAATGCTAGCAAGTGTGTGGAGAGACTAGAACCTGTGTAAGCTGCTGCTGTGGCTGTAAACGGATCTATATCTTAGAAGCAGAGGAGTCATGATGCGAGTAGATACAAGTACACCATGTTCACTGAAACACTAATATAACAGCACAAAGATGGAAACAACCTAAATGTCCATCAGTGGAAGACTGGATAAACAACATTAAAGAGTAAGTAATGATGAATTTGCAAACCGCCTCATAATATGAATGAATCCAGAGGGCATTCTGCTGAGTGAAATAAGTCAATCAAAAATGTATACATTGTATGAGGCCAATATTTCAAAAAGTCAAGCAAAGTTTCCATATTAACAGAAAAATTATTTGATGGTTACCAAGGGTAGGAAGGAAAGGTGGTTAAATAACTAACTAAAGGGTTGTTTGTGTTGTTGTTGTTGTTAAGTGCCTTGGCATAGGTTTCAGCTCATAGCAACTCTGTATAAGGTTTCTGAGGAGTGGCTGGTGAGCTTGAATCCTCAACCTTGCCTTTCAAACCAACCTTGCAGTCCAGCGCATTAACCCACAGTGCCACACATTTAGTAACTTTAATGATGGGAAGGGAAAATAAATAAATAAAAAGAAAGTTAAAAAGAAAGGGAAACAGTAGCTGTATAAAACCAAATGCACTGGGGCTTGATGGTGGATAGGGTAGATATGCAGTGAAGTCTCTGTTAGCAATACCACAGAATACCAGATGAAGCAGGTTCAGGGGAGAGCTCCAAAACTCTAAACCACATAGGTAAGGATATTTAAAATGTTTGAAGGCTTATAGCTAGTGGAACTTGCAGCGGAAGTAAGAAATCCTGTACTTTAGAATCTGTCGGGTTCAGCAGCCTGGAGCCAACAATTTGGGTGAGAAGAAACAACAGGACCAGGTGGGGGAACAAGCAGACCCTCTGGGAATTAACGACCATAAGAACCTTGGAGCAAAGGTACAATATTATCTGTTTGGTTTTGCTTTGTTCTGATTCTTTTTTTGTTATCTGTTCTTTGTCTGAGCACTTCCATTCTAGAAAGTGGTGCCTGAGTGAGTGGACACCCCCAACCCCCACCACTGGAGGGTTCATCCACCAAGCATGCGCACAGATCTTCTCAGCATTTAGAGGCACTGACCTTTCTTGCTTGCTGAGTACCTTGGAGCCAGTTCCAGCTCACAGTGACCCTGCACAGGATTATTGAGGCTGTGAATTTCTGCGAGAGCAAAGGGGCCTAGTCTTTCTCCCACAAATAGCTGGTGGTTTTAAGTTGCTGGCCTTGGGCTTTGCAGCCCGATCTGTAATCACTAAGTTACAAGCAGGCAGCTCAAATCAGCCACTGCCCACCTTGAACTCTTTATTAATAGGGAAAAGGCCAGAATGGAGTGTTGAGAGGGAGATAGTTTAAAACCAAAGCAGGCTGAAAATTAAATCCTGAGGTACAGTATAACAACAAACAGTGGCATCTTGAAACTTATCAGACAGCTTTGAAGACAAGAAGCTGAAAGAGGACATTAAAGTCATATTCATATTAGGCTACAGAATATATATATTTTCATATATATATATATATATATATTTTGTTGTTGGTGGTGGTGATGTTGTTTCTTCTCTCTCTCCTCTCATTTTCCCATGATTATAGATTACAGTATCCAATCCGGTTTTTTGTTTTGTTTTCCTTGCTTTTTTGCTGTGGCTAGGTTTTTGTTGTTGTTGTTGTTTGCCTTTTGAACTCTAGGGGCTCTTTCTCTCCCTATACTACCAAAGAAGAGACAGCAATTGCTGCCATATAGTTAAGATACAATCACATGCTATAAAGTCCTGCAAGCCAGGCAAGAACCCATACCAACTGCCATATATCAGGAAAGGAGAAAACACCTGTGAAGGTTACTTTGAGTTAAGCAATGATAAGAGTGAAAAGAGACACCCACATCTACCTGGAGGCAATCAGAAAGCATAAAAAATGCCAAAACAGACACTCAATTAAGTATTAAGGCCACAGATAAAAACTAAACATGTCCAAAAGGCAAAAACAGACGACCACATCAGCATATGTCCAGAAACAAGATAAAATGTCTATGATCAAAACAATTACAATGTGAAAGAGGGTACACATATAGGAATAGAGATACAGATGATGAGAAGTTCACGTAGATTATAGGATAAAATAGACTGCATTAATGGAGGGAAAGTTAATGGGATATAAGATAACCCCAAAGAAATAAACTCTTCAAAACGTACCAAGAAAATGAAAATCCAAGAAGAACATGGAAACATTAAAACTATGAGGAAACTCACAAGAACACACACACACACACAAAACCTGAACTCAGCAAAGGAAGACACACAGAACAAAGAAAGCAGCAACACCACACACAAAATATAAACAAACATAGTGGCAGCAGTTAATTCACACCTTTTGATAATTACACTGAATGTAAATGGATTAAATGCACCAGTTAAGAGACAGAATGGATAAGAAAGCAAGATCCTTCAATATGCTGTCTGCAAGAGACACATCTTACACACAGAGAAAAAAAAACAGATTAAAAATCAAAGGACAGAAAAAACTATACCAAGCTAAATGCAATAAAAAATGAACAGGAGTAGCAGAACTAATCTCTGATAAAATAAACTTTAAGGCAAAAACCAG
>NW_006408574.1:16758446-16760103 GCF_000296735.1 Chrysochloris asiatica
GGTTGGTCAGCAGTGTGGCAAGACCTGGGGACTCTTGGTCCCAGAGTCAGTGACATAACCACAGAGGACTGGAGTGGAGAGTGAAGCATCACATCAAAACTACTGAATGAGTAAAACTGTTCCCGAGGGTTTCCAAGGCTGAATTCTTTATGGAATCCGATTGCCTCATCTTTCTCCTATTTAGTGGATGATGTCTTCCAACCACTAAACTTTGGTCTAGGTGTGGCACTGAGGATTAATGCACTGTACTGCAATGTCGGTTTGAACCACAAGGTAGTCGTTCAAGTTCACCACTGACACCTAAGAAACCCTATACCAGGTCGCTATAAGTAGGAACTGACTCAATGGTACTGATTCTACAGCACCACATCAGCAGACCGATACATACTTGTTTGCTAACCCTCACTATCCAAGTGGTTTGAAAATGTAGGTCCTTTTTAAAATTTATGCTGTACAAAACAAAAGTTAAGATACAGTATATTTTGGTGTGTGTGGGGGAAGGGGGGGATGAGTTTAAATTTTCACATAGAAATTTCCAGATAGTATTTTTTTTATGTAGGGAGTAAATTTGATAAATTTTTCCCCATAGAAATGCCATTCTAGATGTTTTCTAAATCAAGGTCCATCACTTATTATGATTTTTAAATTAAAAACTATATATATGTATGTAGACAACACTATCTGAATAACTAGAAAACATTACACAATGTATAGTCCCCAAATATATTCAAGATATCATTAGAGTTAAAGCTGTATATCTATAGAAAGATGCCTGGATTAATGTTCACCAAGTTCACAGTTATTTTAGGGTAGGGATTCTTGGAACCTTATAATATTTCTCTCTCTCTCTCTTTTTTTTTTTTTTTTTTTTTTTGGTATGTGTGTGAGTTGCTTGAATTGTTGATGGTTGCCATATATTCATTATGAAGATAATGAGGTCCTTACTTAGAAACCAAATGAATGTGTTATCAGACAATCGACAATCTTTGGAGTTCAACAATAGCATGAAGCTTCTGTATGAAACAAAGTCAACTTCCCAAAACCAAGCCCACCGCTCTCCAGGCGATTCCACGTCAGAGTGATCCAACAGAACAGAGTGAAGCTGAATGCCACAGCTAGCTCTCTTGGAGTGGATGGTAGGTTGGAACTGCTGACCCGTTGACTAGTAGCTAAGTGCTTGAACCATGTACCACCAGGGCTCCTTCATAGGTAACTATCTACAGGGGAAAACATAAAATTCATTGGTGCATTTTATTTTCTCACTAACCTTCTGCTAAAATAATAAACTAGGGCAGCTCATGGAAGATTAAAGCTTGAAATAAAATTTCTACCAAGAGCTATAACTACTTAATCACAGTGTTACCAAATAATAGTATATTATATTAGAAAGGGATTAAAGGAGATCTGATAAGCATCTGCATTTCCTCTCAGGTGGGTGGGTGGGGGGGAGGAACATGGTCTAAGAACATTTAATCTAAGTGAATTGTCTAATAAACAAAAGCCTTAATAGTGTGCCATGATTTATAGTCAAGGTAATTGAAGAAGAAAAGTTACTTCAAATAGTCTCACCCCAATGCTGCTATAGGAGCTCTGGTAGCGTAGTGGTTACGAATCGGGCTGCGAACCTTAAGGTCAGCGGTTCGAAACTACCAGCTGC
>NW_006408574.1:16760203-16787022 GCF_000296735.1 Chrysochloris asiatica
CCTCGGAAACCCTGTACAGGGTCGCTATGGGTCGGAACCGACTCGACGGCACTTAACAACAACAACAATGCTGCTATATATTTTCTAAGCATAAGCATGATGAGTTCTTATATTCAAATATGTCTCTATGCCTGGTGTTGCAGGACTGTTCCCTGACCATGAATCTGAAAATTTCCCCCCAGTCTTCAATCTCTTATGGATTTCTTGGTAAATTAACCAGATGAACTTTTTAATAATTAAAAATTTAAAAATATTAATCACATTGATTTTTCATATATAAAAACTAAAGGTGATTCTAATTTTATTTTTGTTTTTGTTTTCTGAGTAGCAGTTTAGTACCCTTACACCATTATTCGGAGAATGCTTGCTAAACTAACTTTTTATCGCATTGTAGTTCCCCTTCTTTATTCTATTGTGACTGATAATTATAAACCCTCTAGGAGTGACAAAGTAAGGAGCTCTGATAGCGTAGTGGTTACGAATCGGGCTGTGAACTGCAAGGTCAGCAGTTCGAAACTACCAGTTGTTCCATGCGAGAAAGATGAGGCTTTCTACTCCAGTAAAGATTTACAACCTCGGACACCCTGTACAGGGTCACTATGAGTCGGAACCGACTCCACGGCACACAACAAAAACAACAAGGAGTGACAGAATGATGACAAAGCCAGAATGATGTATTTAAGAAAGAAAGAAAAAAAGAGAGAGGGAAAGAGAGAGGGAAAGAGAGAAGGAAAGAGAGAGAGAGAAAGAGAGAGAGAGAAGGAGAGAAGGAGAGAGGGAAAGAGAGAGGGAAAGAGAGAGACAGAGAGAGACAGACAGAGAGAGAGAGAGAGAGAGAGAGAAAGAAAGAAAGAAAGAAAGAAAGAAAGAAAGAAAGAAAGAAAGAAAGAAAGAAAGAAAGGAAGAAAGAAAGATGAGTCACTGTGACACCAGAAACAATATCTTAACATATAATCTGGATAAAGCGTGTCACAACAGCTACTAGTGTGACTGCTGTTGTTATGTGCCATCCAGTCTGTTCTGACTCAAAGCTACCCTGTATAGAGTTTCCAAGGAGCAGCTGGTGAGGTTGAGTCTCCGACTGTGGTTCAAACCGGCCCTGCAGTCCAGTGCTTATCCCATGGAAGTATATACAGAAAGAACCCTTAATTCTTCTAAATTTGATTGAAGTACAGAATAAGAATTCAAATATACATTATAGTAAAGACCACAAGAACCAATAGGATTCATAATACCATTGCACCCCTGCTAGTTCCCCAACTCAAGCCTCTTGAAACCTTTACAAACAAACACTGGTCTCTTTTCCCTCTGTTCTGCCTCTTACCAATTATCTGCCCTTCAAACAAAATGATCTCTTTCACTGTGATCTCCCTGAAAGCAGGCACTAAGCATTCTCTAACCGTTTTCTTATATTTCTCCTACCTCACACCCAAGCTCCTTGACAGAAGAGACAATGTTTATCACCTATCAATCCTTAAACATAGTATATGGGAGGGCAGATGGTGAGCACTGAATCAAAAGTTGGAGAATCAATGAATCAATAAATGAATGAATGAAAGCAAGAACCACAGTGACCATTAATTAATCAAATGTATCTGTTTGATGTCGAGGACTCAGAAGGTCAGGGAGATTCCAATGACTTTTGTAGCCAGAGTCAATATCATCTCCCAGAAGTTTTTATCAAAAGCAATACAGCCATCAAGAGGGCTCAAAGACCAAAACTTTCATAGCCCGTGGGTCTCATTTTCCTTTCGCTTAAACTATGTTACTCTTCCAGTTCAGAGGATGTAGGGGTACTTCTTGTAAATCTCAGTATTTAAATTAGATTGTAATAGCGAAAGAAAGCATTTTAACATTGTTGTTGTTCTTAAGTATCATCTAGTCAGTTCCAACTCACAGCACCCCTGGGTACGGTTTCCAAGGAGTTGCTGGTAAGTTTGAACCACTAACCTTGTGGTTCAAATGGACCTTGTGGTCCAGTGCAGCCCTGAAATTTGAAACACAAATCAGGGCATTTCCTGAAAGAGCAAAGTTGTAAATATCAAAATGCATTCTTAAAAATAGAAAAAAATCCATTGAAAGAGTACAAAAAATTCTAAAACACACATACAATACTTTTTAATTTCAATAACAGAAAAAAATGTTCAACATAAATTTTTAAACCCTGCTAAAATTAAGATGAATTTACATTTTAGAAAGACTGTGAAATAGTCTAATTTTTTCCTTTTATATAATCTTCTAATTGCTCCACACACATATGATGTAGCATGAATACCTTTATTCTGAATAGGATAATTGATTTGATATAGTGAACTGAAGAATTGATCACTTTTTTTGTGTTTTGTACTGCATATCTTTTGTTCTTCTCCTACACAATGCTTTAGTTTAAATACCACAAATCCATTACAACTTCATTCCATATTATGTCGGCAAATATTTACTTCAGAAAAATATTTGGTCTGGGTCTTGCTAGTAGTGTATTTACATCTTTTGCACACTTTGATGGAAACCTGCAGGGAAACTGCACTGATATGAAAAGGTTTTGGTTAACTGTGGATTAAATCTATTTAAAGGTTCCTACTTGCCACTAGAAAAGTTGCCTTGTTCAATACAATTATTGGAAGACAGTTACAATTATTGGAAGACAGTTGATGAAAACATTCTGAGAAGTGTAAACAAGCCCAAAAAAATCTCACAAACTTTTGACTATGGATCCAATACATTGGGATTATAGAGAAAATCTCCTGGTTATTTATCAATCATCATAAATGGTTTTATAATTATGTAAATATATCAGTTAAGATAGAAAGATACTGAAAGATTTTAAATGAATTAATAGTAATAAAAGCAGGTGAGGAGAAGCTGTAGTCATTTCCTCTTTATATGATCTTCATCTCTTCTCACTTGAGTCTCCAAATAGAAAAATTGTCTATCTACATACCTGTTGTTAAGTTCTGTCAAGTTGGTTCCGACTCAGAGACACTGTACAGGGTTTCTGAGAAGTGGCTGGTGAGTCTGAACAACCCACTTTGCAGATCAAACTGAACTTGAAGTCAAGTGCTTATCCTCCAGTGCCACATCAGGACTTCATGGCTAAACCTATTTCTCATTTACCTACTATTCTCTTTATCCAACATTTTGTGTGTATGACAATAGTAAAAGGTCTGCTCTGACTATTTGCACATCAATGACAAACAACCACTAAGGTGCCAGGCAAAAGGAATGCTGGCTGTGGTGCTTAAAGTTACATGGCACCTAGGCTGGACTATGATTCTCAATTGTTTGTCAGTTATATGATGATGTAGTCATCCGCTATTTTGTGATCTGATGTAGTCATCGTCCATTTTCCCATAAGACCAATTTTTGCAAAACAACCTTGTCTTTGGAACCTAATCATGCTGATAAGTGTGGAGTGAGTGTTCCAGAATGTTCATATAAGTCATATCATATCATATCATATTCATATCAGTCATAATAAAGTTAGCAAAATATGATTTGTTTGGGGGATGTTTGAATAGAACTGGAAATGCTATCTCCAGGTTTCCAGCACTGGTAACACTTAAAACATCAAGTGACTGTATATCCATGTGGATAAGCAAGGCATACAAGTGTCTAAATTGTCTAGTTGTAATTCTCTAATTTCCTTAACCTTTATCTTGTTCTTAGTTCTGAAATCGTTTACAAATGGGAATCTTGTTCTAGAGTCTAAAGATTTTTCATGCCCTAAGCCCTGGTGTAGCACTCCATTTGTGTGGACTGGAGGTTCAGTTTGAATTACAAGGTCAGTGGTTCAGGTTCACCAGTTGTTCCTTGGAAACCCTATACAGACTCACTATGAATCAGAACTAACTCAATTACAATTAACAACAATCCTTTAAGAGGATCCATGGCTGGTAATGGTTAAGCTCCTAAACACAAAATTGGAGGGTCAATTCTTATTCATAGTAACCCTCTTTAGGATTTCCAAGGCTGGAAATCCTTACAGGAGCAGAAACTCTCTTCTATCTCCCAAGGAACAGCTGGTGGGTTTGAACTGTTGATCCTGTGGTCTCTAAGTCAGATTTAACATAATGATCTAGTAATACTATTGTTTGATGCATGTCACTGAGCAGCAGAAAGTATAGAGCAACTAGCCAGGTGCTATGGAATGTAGGTTAGGGTACCGGAACTCCGCAGGACAAAGGGAAGGCAGACACCTCTAGTGGCAGCAGTAGCCCTCGGCTGGACATGACTGGTCAAGGCCATTCTGGCAGCAGTGCATGCTGGGGTACCCATTCTAAGGAAAGACACGGAGGCGGGAGCAGAGGTTGGGAGTGGGTTAAGAGGAAGGAATCTGTACCTGAGAACAGTACTTCAATTCCTCCCAGAGCAGATCCAGGGAGCAGGAATGGGATCTCCTTTGGGAGATTGTACGTAAATCAGACTTTCACAATTGGAGGTTTGCTTGTATTGCACATAACTTTTATATTAGAATTAAGGAATGATTTCCTTATGGTATGTATAAATAGATCTATTTTTTAAGAAGCATTAATATATAATCATTTTTTATAGATTTTTTTCTGACCTTTACGAAACAATATAGAGTAATTGAGCCCTGGTGTGGCGTTGTAGGATAAGCACTGAACTGCTAACCAGGTCAGAAGTTCAAATCAACCAATGGGTCTGAGGAAGAAAGATGATGCTATCTGAGCGTGTAAAATTTATAATCTCAGAAATCCTATACAGGGTCCCCATGAGCTGACTAGACAGCACCTAACAACAAGAACAAAGTTAGTAAACCACTGTTCATGAACACACTGTTGATCTTTCTCTAGCTCACCTCCTACCTGGCTGTTGTTGTTGCTGTTGTTAAGTGTCATTCAATGTGTTCAGACTCATAGTCACCCTGCATGGGGTCTCCAAGGGGAGGCTGCTGGATGCAGACCTTGTGTCTCTCAGTGCAGTGCTTTCTGCACACAGCCACACGATGACATTAACTAGTATGATACCAGTCTTGTTGAAAGCAAATATTGAGCAGCATGACCATCAATACTTTTTACTACTTTGATCTATAAACATTTAAAAAATAAATTTTAAACCTAGAAAAGGATCTCATAATAAACACAATTACAAAAGCTAACAATTTTGTTATTCAACATATGAAACTAGTTACTTATAGCAGATATAGATAATTGTAAGGGCAAAAAATATCTGTCAAACTTGCAGGTTATGAAAGTGTAAATTACCATTATCATAATGCATAAAACAAGCTTTAAAAAACGTCTGGTTTTCATTTCCTACTGAAATTGAATGCTCTGAAATTAAACAAATTAGGAAATATTTATATTTTCTAATTTGTTTAATAATAAAATTTCTAACTTACTATTATATAATAATATAATATAAATGTTGTTGTTGTTGTTGTTGTCAGGTGCCATCGAGTCGGAACCAACTCATAGCGACCCCATGCACAGCAGAACGAAACAATGTCCGATCCTGGGCCAACCTCACTACCGCTGCCACACTTGATGCTGTCAATGATGCCACCTGGCCGATCCATCTCATTGGGGGTCTTCCTCTTTTTCTCTGACCCTCCATCTTACCCAGTTTGACATCCTTCTCTAGCGACTGTTCCCTCCGGACAATATGTCCAACGTATGAGAGATGAAGCTTAGCCATCCTGGCCTCCAAGGAGCACTCTGGCTTCACTTCTTCCAAAACAGATCTATTGGTTCTTTTGGTAGTCCATGGCACTTTCAGTATTCTCCTCCAACACCACAATTCAAAGGCATCAATTCTTCTACGATCTTCCTTATTCACTGTCCAGCTTTCACATCCATACGAGGTTATTGAAAATACCATGGCTTGGGTCAGGCGCACCTTTGTCCTCAAACTGACATCTTTGCTCTTCAACACTTTAAAAAGGTCTTGTGCAGCAGATTTGCTTAATGCAATATGTCATCTGATCTCTTGACTACAGCTTCCATGAGTGTTGATAGTTGATCCAAGAAGAATGAAGTCCTTGACAACTTCAATCTTTTCTCCGTTGATAAGAATGTTGTTTATTGGTCCAGTGGTGAGGATTTTTGTTTTCCTGACTTTGAGATGCATAATGTATTTATATTATATTATAAACATGTTTATATTATATTATTTTTAACTCAGAGGTTTTTTTCCTCTTATCTGTAATAAATTTCTCTGCTTTTATATATAGATATTTGCAATGCTTAATTTGTTTTCTTTGTATTTTTCTTTCTGAAGATACAGTAAGCCTAAATCTGTTTGCAACAGACTATTAATGGAACTTTCCCACTGTTTATAAGATTAAAAACAAAACAAAAAACAAAAATCAAAAAAAAAGAAACAACTGAACAATATTTTTCGGTCAATTTTATTTTAGATATCTAAGTACTCTGTAAAAAAAAAAAAAAATTCTTGTTGGGCCCAACATGGTAAATGCATATATAAGCTCAATTAACACAGCCTGGTTCCTAGTAAGTGTTTTTGTTGTTGTTGGTAAATGATATCAAGTCGCTTCCGACCCATAGAAACCCAGTATTGGGCTTCAGAGGAGCAGCTGGTGAGATTGAACCGCTGACCTTGTGGTTCAAACTGACCTTGCAGTTGAATACATTAACCCAAAGCCTCACAACAGGACTCCAATAGGTATACTTCTACAGAATAAAACAGTGGGTGTTAATTTTATGTTCTAATGTGACAACAGGGCAGTTTAGGAGAGAGCAACAAAAGGAAGGCCACTTAGCCCATTAGATTCTAATCCCCAGGGCTTTGGGAAATCACAAAGGCAGGTGAAAATATGTTACATGTAGATGTATGTTTCTGGTGGGTGGTGGTTCATAGGGTCAGGAATAAGGTTTGGTGGTTGTTTGTAAGGCCATAGGAAAACTCTGAGAAAGGAGAGTGGGAAAAAAAACTTTTTTGAAGAAAACAAAAACCAAAAAAAAAAGAGACTTATTTTCACTGACTCTGTTTCATTGTTCCTACTCTCCCCAGTTTTTTCCTTTCTTTTTTTGTTTTCATTTTCTTCATTCATTTTCTTAGCATGATCTCTCTCCATCTAGTAAGTAGTGTCTCTATTCCTTCTTCTACTGTTTTACATTCCTTTTTCCTTATTTTCCATTCTCCTGGTTTTTCTTTATTGGTCCACATTCTGGCTGTAGATTAATGCTCACTGCCCACTGATAGAGTGGATTCGAACTCATAGTGACCCGATGAGGCAGGTTGGAACTCCCCCTCAACACTTCCAAGGAGTTCTGGTGCCGTGCTGTGGGATAATGCACTGGACTGCGAGGTCGGTTTGAAGAAATCCTAGACAAGTTTGCTGAGTTGGGATCAACTTGATGGCACTTAACAAGCACGCAGCATTCCCAAGGTTTTCATCTTTATGGATGGAGTCCTGGTGTGGCACTGTAGGATAAGAAGTCAGCCTCAAGGTAAGCAGTTCAAACTCTGCCACTCCTCAGAAAGCCGATATAGGATCACTATGAGTCAGAACTGACTAGATGGCACTTACTAACAGCAATCTTTACAGAGGTGTCCTGGTGTGGTGCTGTAGGATAAGCACTGGACCACAAGGTCAGTTTGGATGAATGGTCGACAGTTTGAACTCACCAATTGCTCCTTGAAAGGTAATATGGGGTTGCTATGAGTTGGCACCGACTGAACGGCAACAATCTTTATGGAAGCAGATTGCCACTTGTTTCTTCCACAGGAATGCTTCAAATACTGACCTTTTGGTTAACAGCTGAGTGCTTTAACCACTGCACTGGTGGTAGTGGTGGCTATGGGCCATGGAGTCCGTTCCAACTCACAGCGACCCCGTACAGGGTTTCCAAGGCTATAAATCTTTAGGGGAACAGAAAGCCTCATCTTTCTACTGCAGAGCAGCTGGTAGTTTTGAACTGCTGACCTTGCGGTTCACAGCCCAATTCATAACCACTGCACCACTATACTGAAATTCCTAACTACCTGGTATTCTTCAAAGAAGCCCTGGTGGGTAGTGGTTAAAGCACTGGTCTTGTAAATCAAAAGGTCAGCTGTTCAAACCCACCAGTTGGTCTCTGTGAGAAAGGTGTGCCAATCTCCTTCAATAAGATTTATGGGTTTGGAAACCCTACAGACAGTTCTACTCTGTCCTTACAGGGTTGCTATAAATCCGAACAAACTCTGTGGCAATGGTTTTTTTTTTTTTGAGGTGTTCTTAACTATGAAATCTTGATTATTGTAATACTTAATCTATTTCATTCTATTTAAAATAAACAGTAAAATATCTGGATAATACAAACAAAAACAAATTGTAATTTTTGTGTGATCGAAATCAGCTCCTAGACAGAAACAAATTGCTTCAAATTCTAGAAAATTGTTATAAACAAACAAAAATAATTAATGTATCCACACTACTCTTAATCGTAGTAAATACAAATAATTTGGATCTCTGGTAGAGTAGTGGTTATGAATCAGGCTGTGAGCCTTAAGGTCAGCAGCTCGAAACTACCAGCTGTTCCACAGGAGAAAGATGAGGCTTTCTGCACCTGTGAAGATTTACAGCTTCAGAAACCCTGTTCAGGGTCGCTATGGGTCAGAATCGACTCAACACTACTTCCCTATATGAACAACAGTAGCTTCATATAGGGAAGAAATTTCTTACTGCTGAACCCTGTTAGCATACGGCATAATATTAAGTTGATGTGAAAATTATTTTAGGTTAAATAACATCTTCTGAAATACAACAATAATAAATGGCAAAATAAAGTTTATTTTTGTTGTTTCTTGGGAACAATAATGCCAATGAAATATTAAGAAGAAGGATGATTGCACAATTCCTTCTTTTTGTTAAAAGCTTATGTTATACCAAACACTGTGACCATTATCCTATTTACCACAAACAACATTATGAAGTAGATATTACTGATGTACAGATAACTCAAATAAAACGTTACATAATCTACTCAAGGTCATATGGAAGCACCATGAGTTTAGCTAATCATAACATTTTTTCTACCTCAACATTTATCAAATGATCAAAATTCAATGAAGCATCTCCATTTGCAATATTTCAAATATCAGAAGAAATTTGACCATTTCTTTCATATCATTTGATAGTTTCTTTTCTAAGAAATATAATGCATCTCAATTTTAAAACATGAATCTATAACACCTAGTAACAAAATAGTCTAACTTCTACTTTATGACTTCTATCTCAAAACAGATTAATTGAGCCGTCTATGATTATTGTTGTTGTTAAGTGCCATCCAGTTGATACCAACTCATAACGACCCTATGTACAACAGACCAAACCACTGCCCGATCCTGGGCCAACCTCACAATTGATGCCACCCTTGAGCCCATTGATGCTGCCTTTTTGCCAGTCCATCTCACTGGGGGGTCTTCCTCTTTCTCTGACCCTCCACCTTACCAAACATAATATCCTTCTCCAGCAACTGGTCCCTCCTGACAATAATGTCTAAAGTATGAGAGACAATATTTGGCCATCCTGGCCTCCAAGGAACACTCTGGCTGCACTTCTTCCAACACAGAGCTGTTTGTTCTTTTGGGAGCCCATGGCACTTTCAGTATTCTCCTCTAACACTATAACTCTAAAGCATCAATTCTTCTATGATCTTCCTTATTCACTGCCCAGCTTTCACATGCATATGATTAGATTTTAATAATACAAAGTGAATAGAATTTTTTTTTTCACTTTTACTTGTAAAGAGAATAAGTATTTAGATTTCATTGTTGTCATAGTTACGTATTTTAAGTACAATGATAAAGCAAAAATGAGTGCTTTATACTGAAATGCTGACCACCAGAACTTGTTTCCTGGGTTTAACATACATAGCCTTGTGATGCAAGATAAAGGAGGAGACATTAATTAGTAACGCTGCTCTAATGCTCATCTTCGCAGATAGTGATCTAAGAAGAAGATAGTTTGCACTTCTGGTGCAAGAGCATTGAGGGTGATCGATAGGTTAAAGGTAGTTAGAAGATGGAGCATGGGAAGACTGAAATTCACCATGGATGGACAAATACTGCTTTGGTATGCTTTTTGATTTGTTGGCTGGTTGCATTGAAACCTAATTCAACTCAGTGCAAAAAAAAGGAACTGAAGATGAGAGTTTAGAAGCAGAGACAAATAGGTCCAAGAAGAATACCATCCATTAGCTGGCATGTCCCTACAAGAGATAAATAACTCAATGGTAAGAACATTTCTTAAGTATTAACTGATTCCAATTGAAAAAAAAAAAAAAAGTTATCTCCCTTTTAAGAGCTAATGGCCAAGGTTTTCAATTTAGGCAACACATAGGATGAGTTAGGGTGGGTTGGAATATGCAATTTATATCTGTTAATACAAATCTGCCTCAGATAGTTAATGAAGGCAAATAAAATAAATAAGGTATTGGGAACAGCATTAACTTTACCAAGAACCTATTTTATGCCAGACATTATACATCTTACTCAATCCGTATCACAATTTAATAAGGTTTTTTATCATTTCAATTTAGGATCTGCTACTTTGGTAATATTTACGAATTGGGCTGCGAACCTTAAAGTCAGCAATTTGAAACTACCAGCTGTTCTGCGGGAGAAAGATGAGGCTTTCTGCTCCTATAAATATTTACAGGTGCGCTTGACCCAAGCCATGGTATTTTCAATAACCTCATATGCATGCGAAAGCTGGACAGTTAATAAGGAAGACCACGGAAGAATTGATGGCTTTGAGTTATGGTGTTGGAGGAGAATATTGAAAGTGCCATGGGCTGCCAAAAGAACCAATAGATCCGTTTTGGAAGAAGTGCAGCCAGAGTGCTCCTTAGAGGCCAAGATGGCCAAACTTCGTCTCTCATAATTTGGACATAATGTCAGGAGGGACCAGTCACTGGAGAAGGACTGGAGGGTAAGGTGGAGGATCAGAGAAAAAGAGGAAGACCCCCAACGAGATGGATTGGCCAAGAGGCAGCATCAATGGACTCAAGCGTGGCAACAGTAGCGAAGTTGGCCCAGGATCGGGCAGTGTTTTGTTCTGCTGTGCATAAAGTCACTATGGGTCAGTACTGACTCAATGGCACCTAACAACAACAACAACAACAACAAAGATTTACAACCTCAGAAACCCTGTACAGGGTCGCTATGAGTCGAAACCGACTCCACGGCATATAACCACCACCACCATATAATTTGTAGACATCCGTACAAAATGAAAAGGAGGGGACCCAGCCACAGATAGGAAAGGCAATGTTCTCTGCTATCAACCTGACTCAGGGTGGACAGGTAATCCCCAAGATTTTGGGACAAGGTCCCAGCCAAGTCACACACCAGCTTAGTTAATGGATGACCCCAACCTCGCCTGTTCCCAAACATGGTGAGGCACCTTACTCCATACCTATACTCATGTCACTGAGAATGGACAGGAACAGTGGAACATGGCTTGCTGTCACCCCTTTGTCACCCACTTCGAAGGTGGCAGCAGTCACAGGAAAGGGAGGAGAAAAGGAGAGACTAGGAGAGAAATGGGCAACTCCGAAATGATCCTAGATCACAGGGAGGTGGGTAAGTTGCCAGAGGTGGAAAACCTATGAGAGAAGTCCCAAGCACTCAGATCATGCCCCACATCCCTTCAGATTTCACTGCCCAAACAGAAATTCAAAGATCATATTATTAAAAATTTCCATATGACAACCACAGAGCATTATTACCAAACACTAAGCATGGGGCCAGGTACAGCTACACTATAGACACATGAAGCCAGCCCCGTTCCCATCATACAGATGAAAAAATTGTCCACAGTCACATTTTCCAACATGATACCAAACTCATGTGTGAGGCGTTGAGGGATTCATCAGCGGCTAAAAGTATATTCTGGGTTGTGTGTTTTTTTTTTCTACTATGCTCCTTGGAAGCCAGAATGGCCAGACTTTGTCTCTCATACTTCAGATGTATTGTCAGGAGGGACCAGTCCCTGGAGAAGGACATATCATACTTGGTAAAGTAGAGGGCCGGTGGAAAAAAAGGAAGACTCCCAACAGGACAGATTGACACCATGGCAGTAGCAACGGGCTCAGACTTAACAACAATTGTCAAATGCTTTCTTCTGTTGTGCATACGGTTGCTATGAGTCGGCACCAACCTGCTGGCACCGAACAACAAATGCCTATTTATTTATATGCATAATTAAACCCTTTGCTGTTTAAATTCTGACTCCTAGAGGCCATATAGTAACTGGTTAGAACTGCTTCACAAGGGTTTCAAAGTTGCAATCTTTATGAGTTCAGTCTGCTTTATCTTTTTCCTGGGGAGCAGCTGAAAGACTCAAACCACCGACCTTTCGATAAACAGCCAAGCATTTTAACCACTGAGCCACCACGCTCCTTATAGAGTAGAACGAACCCACGGAATATCCCAAAGCTGTAGTCACATGGAAAGACACAGCCATGTCTTTCTTCTGTAGAATGACTGGTGGGTTTGAACAGTCATTCTTTCAGTTAATAGTCAAGCGCCTAACCACTCAAAAGTACCTGAAACTGTTTTACAGTGTATTTCTTATTTTCAACTATGTCGGATAAATATAAATGAGAAAGAGTAAGAAATAGATAGAAACAATATAGACTTGGCTTGGGAGGACTGATAAAATATTAAAAGACTTGGCCAAACTATCAAAATGGTATGCCAATTACAAATGATCTGTATCTACAGTTTTATATGCAAAGATCTATATACATCGTTTTACAGGTCCTGGTGTGGCACTGAACAATAAGTACTGCACTGCTAAACGAAAGGTCAGCGGTTCAAACTTACACAGGGTAGTGATGAGTTGGTACCAATTTTGTGACGCTTAACAACAACATATGCTATTAGAGGAAAATTTATAAAATGAGAAAATAATATGTTAAAGTCTCAAAAATATTTTCCATTGTACCCTCAGACATATAATTTGTTTTATTTTAAAAGTATTTATTCAGAGTTTGCTTACTATTGCCATCAGTCTGGGTCTAGTGTGATTCAAAAGGTGTGAAATTGCATGTCTAGCACCATTGCATCGGAAAACGGTGATATAAATGAGGTGTATAGTTTTTAAAGTATCCTTACAGATCAAAGGTCAAAAAGGAGTTTGGACTTTGAAAACATCACACAAGATTACATAAATAGACATATTGACAATCAAGTATTTCTGAGGAAAACTACAGCAATAATGTAAATATGTGCTATTACTTATTTTGATTACAAAATATTTTTCTCCTAATGAGGTTTTTGATTTCCTATGCATATAAGTTCTGTATTGCCAACAATAATGAATTCTGGTAGCAAAGAGGTTATGAATCAGGCTGGGAGCTTTAAGGTTGGCTGTTTAAAACTACTAGCTGTTCCTTGGGAGAAAGATGAGGCTTTCTACTCCTGTAAAGATTTACAGCCTTGGAAACCCTGTACAGGGTCGCTATGAATCGGAACCGACTCCACGGCACATAACCACCACCATGCATATCTTCAGTGATTAAGCCCCCTAGGCGTAGCTTTAAAAAATCACTTTTTCTTATTCACAATTCCTAACCACCTCCCCCCACTTCCAAAGGGGAAGGTGCTGCTTCTCTTTATGACTTCAAAGTCCATCATCCAAGCTAGCTCCACACTCTGTCCATTATCTTCTCTCCTCCTACTGACTCACAGCAACTTGAGGGAAAAGGTAAATCTGCGAGGTGTTTGTTGTCACTGTTTGTTCATATGTTTCTGTATCATCTGTGCCTATCATTATGTCTGGGATAAAAAGAAAGAAAGAAAAACATACAGCACTGAATGCCCCAGGAAATGAATGAATGAATGAAACTTTGTTTCCTGTCTGAGTTCAGCCAATCTGCTTTACTCAGCCCTTCCTTGTGAGGATTATCAAATCTTCACAGTTGATAAACTAATGAAATCCACCCTGATCATTTAAAGAATTCTAGAATTGTTCTGATATCCTAGAGGCAAATGGGAGAATTATTGTTGGAACAAAGCCGGTCATTTGCTGTACTGTTAGCCTCATATAAGAGTCAGAGTACCTCGAAATTTAACTACTTAAGTTTTTTCTTTAATACAGAGTAAATATTTCAAGTTCTAGTGAACTGATTTTCAAATGAAATTTTGGGCCATGACTCATTCATAAGGAAGACAGATCTGTGTATCTATGGAAATCACTATTCTGTAATGGGCTCTGTCCAACATAACGCCTCAAGAAAGCTTACACTTAATATTTAAACATTTTGTTTTCACAATCAATTACTGAAGGCATATTCAAAATTGGGAAGGTGTGTTCCCATAGCCACAGAATGAATGTGTATATTAAACGCTCAACATTAGCCAGCCTTCAGGTTAAAATTGATTGTTCTCCAGATAATATTGGGCATTAGTCTGTTGCTTGTCGTAGAACTTTAACAACTATAATTAGCTCTAACCATGAAGCATTTGTTTAGCAGATCCACCCTTCAAGTATAAGAAAATCCATTCATGTGAGCACTACAGCAAAATAAATATCTGTCATCCGTTACCTACTCCTCAGTGATTTTTGTAAAGGTAGATTTTTCCTTGTCTTCCTTATTATCAATTCTTTCTTCTTTTATATAAAAATACTTAAAAATGATAAGCAAATAAAATCAGTGGCATATACCTATGTGTGAAGGTGCACTGGTAGTGTAGTGAGTTAAAAGTTGGGCTGTTAATTGAAAGGTCATCAGTTCACTATGGCTCGATGGCACAGAACCACTGACCACCATATATTTGTGGGAGTTTAGTGGCCCTGGTCTGTGAGCTACAAGGTCAGCTACTGGAGCCCAGCAGCCTATCCACAGGATAAAGATGAGGCTTTATGCTGCTGCAAATATTTACAGCCAGAGAAACCCTGTATGGAACCACATGGACAGCACTTAACAACAGCAACAACTTTTTAACAACCTGTCATATGCAGATGACACATCTGGCTTGATGAAAGAGGAGTTGAAACAACAAGGATTTTATTTTACTTGGACCCACAATCAAAGCCCATAGAAGCAGCACTCAAACACTCAAGAAATCAAACAAGATATTGCATTGAACAAATGTACTGCAAAAGACCTCTTTAACATGTTCAAAAGCAAAGATGTCACTTTGATGACTGTCGTGCAACTAACCCAAGCCATGGTATTTTCGATTGCCTCATTGCCTCGTATGCATGTGAAAGCTGGACAATGGAGAAGAAAGATTGGAGAATAACTGATACATTTGAATTATGGTGTTGCAAAGAATATTGAGTATACCATGGACTTCCAGAAGAACAAATCAATCTGTATTGGAAGAAGTACAGCCAGAATGCTCCTTCAAAGCATATGTCATTAGTAGGATCTAGTCCCTATTATATCCAGGAAGGACCTCATGCTCAGAAATATAGAGGGTCAGTGACAATGAGGAAGGCCTGGTACAGCGGCTGCAACGATGAGCTCAAACGTAGCAATGCTGTGAGGATGGATGGATCAGAACTGGACAGTGTTCCATTCTGTTGTGCACACGGTCACTTTGAGTCAGAAGTGACTCAAGTACACCTAACAACAACAACAGTTTATTGATTGATACACATTTTGGGTTTGTCCATGACCGGGGAACCATTTTGTACCTCTCTTGGTGAATCATTTTGTACCTCTACTCGTGCATTTCAATCCTGACTTCAAGTTACACTCTTGATCCCAATGCCTTTGACTAACGTACTGAAGCATTACTTCATAGACCTCGTTGAGATGGTTCATGTTGTGTGTCGGCTTGGCTAGGCTAGGATTCTCAGTGCTTTGGCACACTAAGGGTAGGATCAGATGTGATCAGCTAATCAGTTGAAGGAGGTTTGTCTTTGGAGCATGGCCTAGCTCCAGTATATAAATGGATGTTCTGGCCAAGCTCATAATTGGTTGTTGGACCTTTGGTTCTCGGGGAGTTGTTGTTAAATGTTGTTGAGTCAGTTCTGACGCACAGCAACCCCTGACTTTGTGGTTAGTACTCTAATGCTTATCCTACATTGTCACTATACTGCCACCAAACCTGTATTTGAAATCACAAGTCCTGCAGTCACATGAGGCAGAAAAGATCTCTAGCCTTTCTCATGCATTTTGACCTTCCAATAGTGTGAGCCATTTCCTTGGAGCAAAGTTCTTGCTATCTCTATGGTTTTGACTCATAGTGACCCTGTATAGGGTTTCTGAGGAATGATTGGTGGGTTTGAATTGCCAACTATGTGGTTAGTACCCTAGTGCTTATCCCACCGTGCCACATCAGGACTCCACACACATACATACATACATGCATACATACATATCTTTATTAATATGAATATAGAGCTCATGCTTCACTGTTTGTATTACTCAGACAAAGACACTTACAGGTAGCACTTCTGAAGTTGGAATATTCAGCTACAAATACAAGCTCTCATTTTCGTTTTCTGCTGATTGATCAAATGTTGCTTCCTGATTTGTCCAAATCTAGCAGGCTCGGCATTTTAATGGTTGCATGAAGATCTATGCTTAATGACAAGAACTCCTTGCTCTTGGTTCTTCCTGGTAACAACTTTGTATCATAGAAACCCCAGCCTTCAAAAGTATTAAGAGATGATAGCAGAGTTCATGGCTCCTTGGACCTTGATATTTAGAGCTCTATCCCATCTTTCAAGGTGCTCATCACACTGAATGAAGTCTGACTATCATGAGATTTGAACATCAAATTAAATTTTTTGTTGTTTTTCTTTAATTATTCATCCAAAAATATTGTTCCAGTTAAATGATAAAATACAAAATTGTTTTCAATAGGTGCAAAAAATTGCAACCATAGCTTCCAGTTCTCTACCATTGTTATTTTAATTTGTCTCCATGGTTGGAAGAACACTCTCCAGCTTAGACTGACTTTCCTATTTAGATCTAATTTTTTTTATACTTATGCTAATAATTCTAGCTTGTTGACATTTTGGTAGAAGATTAGAGTCCTTACTTTTTTAAGAGTTCCCGCTAGGATGACTAGGAAGAAGGCCTTGTAGACTTGGTCATCTAACCTAAGAAACGTGTAGGGGTATGCCAAGAGAGAGAGCATGAAACCTGAGATGAAGATTCCAGAAACCCCAATCAAGATCATTTTAAAACCAAAGGGAACTGCTCCTCCTATCTGACTTTTGGATATCCTAAACTGTTGACTTATAACTGAATGTTTTAATGTTTAAATGTTTGAATGTTTTATAAGGTCCTTGTAAATAAGAGATCTAGAAGTGAAAGGAAAGGAAGCCTGACCGATAGCAAGTACAACATAGTGAGTCGGCGAAGAGAAAAAAAAAACAAAAAACACTGAGAAAAGTAAGATAGAAACAGGAGGATGCCTAGGAGAAGATCATGAAATGGAGTTGAAAAAGACAGAAACAGAAAACAAGTACACCTCCTTAAAATTCAAGCTGAAGAAGCCAAATGATTAACAGCTCAGCTATTAACCAGAGTCCTAGTGTGGCACTGTGGGTTAATGCACTGGGCCGCAAGTTTGGCTTGAACCACAAAGTTGGAGGTTCAAGCTCACCAGATGCTCCTGGGAAACCCTATACAGGGTCACTATGAGTTGGGACCGACCTGATGGCACTTAACAACAGTGGTTCTCAAACACACCAGCCGTTCCTCAGATGAAAAGATTACAGCCTGGAAAACCCTCTGGAACAATTCCAATCTGTTGTAGTAATGACAATCAACTCAAAGGCCTACAATAAGAGTAATGAAATTCAACTGAACTATCAAAGGACATCCTGTTAGCACCTTGGTTGTGAGCACTAGGGAATTACATACACTTTGCTGAACTAAGTAGTGAGTTAGTGGAACCAGTTGGGGTGGATGTATGCAAAGGAACATGTTTACGTTTGTGCATGCTTGTGTGTTTCCTTCTCTGGACCTTCAGCATCTAGGCAAAATGCCTTGCAAATGCAAGAGATTAATAAATGCTTGTTGAATGAATGACCTTTGGTTCGGTGTTCACAGCTATTCAATTGGTTCTGATTCACAGATTCTTAGAAGAGCCATTCTTAATGAGATAACTGGAACAATCTGCTAATCCAGAAATAATTTTCTGCTCCAGACGATCAGTAAAGGGAGACTGTGACACTGGAGGGTGGGGTGATGTTTCCCACTTCCGTTTCAGTTTCTTAGAAACAGAGTTCTGGGGACACCAAAGAAAATCTGACACTTGAGCAAATGAACAGTATACCAAAGCATTACTTTGACTAAATCGGTTTTCCTCATATTTCAAGGCCTGCAGGTTTGCAAAATATGCTTCCAGCAGATGGAGTTTTGCATAGATAATAAAGATGTTCATATCTCCAGAGTCTAGTAATTACCTTAAGAATTAGGAGCAGGAAAATAGGAAAAAAGATAAGTTTATTTTTCTTCTGTTTCCCCTCCTTTTCAGTTCCATTTCCATAATCTGTATCCCATTTCAATTTCTATTACTCTCAGAAGGGTACCAGAGACTGATAGGTGGGGAGAGTTGTCTATATTGGAGAGACAATTTAATTGCTCTGCTAACAAAGAAATTCAGCTCACACAAAATAGGGCCAAACTTTTCCATTTGATCTTATAGCTCAAATGTCACCTATACCATACGCTTTATGTGATTATAAAGAGCAAAAATGGAAACAAAGACTTTCAACATTTCATTCTTCCTCACTCCTATTTTATCCATTAAGAACAAACAAACACAAAACAAATACACTCAATGGCATTTAACAGACTTAACACAAAGCAATCAGGAACATGTCAAAGTCTCTACACACTAGTCTAGTTTATGTGAAGCTGGTTGACTGTTTTTAGTGGAATTCATTGACCACATTGTGTATTAAATTGCTGGAAGCCTTCCAGAAATCTGGCTGTGTGCAAAGTACTTGCAAAATGGATACTGTGGCCACTGTTGGTGCATTCATTTGCATACCAATGACAAGAATTCTATGTGTTTCATAGAAATGATACTGACAGGTCTAAGAAGGAAAGTGAGGGGTTTGCATATATACAGAGGTCACCAGAATTATCTCTGCTTGCATGCCAACATTTCAAATGTTTTTCCCAATAGGATAAGTAGGTCCGTCGCTGTTTTGTGTCCTCAGAGGCAACATTATGGAAGTTTGAACAGGGCTCAAGAGACGGATGTTTGAGTTAGGAGAGAATTCTCATCCAACATTTAAAAAAAAAAAAAGAGAAACTAAATCTCTGCCAAAATTCTAAAGCCCAACAGCTTGAGATCTCTGTCTCTTTTCCATTTTAGTTTCATGCCTTTTTTCAAAAATCACATTAAGTAAAATATGAACATTTCTGTTCATGAAAGCCAAGTTATGAGCAATAGCATACCAGGAAAATGGCCAGATTTCTTTCTCATCATGTTTTACTTGCCAATTAAAAGTTACAGTCATAAATCTATCGTAAAATCTACAGTTCAGTATATAGACATTATTTGTTCTTTCAGAAATTTGAAGGAACATAGAGAAACCGTGAGCTAATTCACCATGATGTTATACGCAGCATGGGAATTAGGATGGCAGAAAATAGAAAATACAGATTATTTTTTAAATACCTGAAAAGTAACAAAGAGCAAAATTTAGATCAATATCTCATACTGAAAAATGTGTGGTTTAAGAAAGAAATCATAGGGACAAATCAAACGTTTTGTCTTTAACTGGAGATAATGAAAAAGTGGTAATCTTCTATAATTGTAGATTTCTGATACTTATTTGCATTCTTCTAATTTTCCTTTACTCTTAATAAGCATTCTAGAATATAAGCATGTACAGGGTATATTATGCCGTCGATTGAGGCAGGAATCGAATATTCTCTATCCTGCTGTATTAACAATATCCAGAATAATGCAACGCCACTCATCTTTAGTGACGACTTGCATGTTGCTAGGATACTACTGGAAACTATACCAGCATAGCTGTGGACAGGTTTCAGCAGAGTTTTCAGACTAAGACAGACTAGAAAGTAGGAGACACTGAAAACCTTATGAATAGCAGAAGAATATTGTCAGTATAGTGCCGGAAGATGAAAACATTGTGAATATTGTCAGAAATAGAGTTGAAAGACGAGCACCTCCAGTTGGAAGGCACTCAAAGTATGGCTTGGAAAGAGCTGCCTCTTCAAAGTAGAGTTAACCTTGATGACACAAATGCAGTACAACTTTTGGGATGTTCAAAATGAAGAGAAACAGCTGCAAACATCCATTAATAATCAGAACATGAAATGCACAAAGTATGAATCTAGGAAAATGGGAAGTTGTCAAAATTGAAATGGACTGCAGAAAGGTCAATATCCTAGACATTAATGAGCTGAAATGGAATAGCACTGAGCATTGTGAATCAGGCACTCATATGGTTTACTATGCCAGGAAAGACAAATTAAAGAGGAATGGCATTGGATTCATCATCAAAAAGAACATTTCAAACCAACACAACTATGAATGTGGTGGCACATACAGCCCTCAAATGACAAAAAATTCCCAGATATTATCAAACATCTAAAGGAAATTCGTTGATGGGTATGAGGACTTAGGACCCTATAGTCTCAAGGGAAAAAAAAAAAAAGGCGACTATGTAACGAGCAATGAGTGTCTAATTGCCTCCTTTGCATGAGACCAGGAGAAAAGGAGGGTGCCTGGATACCATTCGTGAACATTTTGATCAAAAATTTCATGGAAAATCCTGATCAAAAGAGGGGAAATAGAGAACATGATTTCAAATATTCATGAATGCTAGACCTTCTGGATCAATAGAGGATAGATGAATCTCCAAAGCTATCGCCCTGAGATAATCTTTAAAACTTAAACCAAAAATATCCTCTGTAGTCATCTTAAACTTAGCTATATATTTCAACTTTGTTGTTGCTGTTAAGTGTCGTCAAGTTGGTTCCGACTCAGAGTGGTCCTGTATAGAGTTTCTGAGAAGCAGCTGGTGTGCTTGAAAGACCAACCTTGCAGTTCAAACCGACCTTGTAGTCCAGCGCATTAACCCACAGCTCCACACCAGGGCTCCATAGTTCAGTTTAAGTAGTGGGGGGGAAAAAAGTCTGCTTTGAGCATTATGCTTTTTTAAGAACTATCTACACAGGATAAGGAGTCCTAGTGTGGTGCTGTGGGTTAATGCGCCAGACTGCAAAGTCATTTGAGTCACAAGATCGGTGGTTCAAGCTCAACAACAACATTAGATAAAATTGAAAATAGAAAATGAGAAAACTTAGTGGGCAGTGAGTGTATGCTAAATTGGGACAACTCAGAAAAGGAAGGGTGACGTGGCTGTCCAATTGAAGAATGCAATCGGTGTCCCTAAATCGTACAGGTAAAAACTGTTAAATGGCTTATGTTTTGCTGTATATAGCCTTAACAACAAAATAAATAAAACTTAGGAGGGTGGGAAAGAATACTTTAAGATCTATTTTGAAGGATTATATGGGTATAATATAGAATAATTCAGAAAGAATCAAAAGAAGATGAAAAATACACACAGAGTCACTGTACCAAAAAGAAATGGTCAACGTTCAACACTTTCAAGAAGTTGCACAAGAAGAAGAATCCATAGTACTAAAGGAAGAAGTCCAAGGTGCATTGACAAAATTGGAGAAAACCCAGGCTCTAGAAACAGACCAAATACAAACTGGAATCTTTTAACAAATGGATGAAGCACTGAAGGCGCTCACTCATATATACCAAGAAATGTGACCAACCAATTAGAAGACATGGATAGTTGTGCCCATTCCAAAGAGAGAGATGACACAAAGGAAGCTATAAATCATCCAGCAGTATTTTAATATCACATACAATTAAAAATTATCTGAAGATAATTAAAAAAACCTCAGCAAGAGTACAGCTACAGAGAACTGTCAGAAGTCAAGGCGGATTCAGAAGAGGATGTAACACTAGGAATATCATTGCTGACATCAGATGGATCTTGGTTGAAAGCAGAGAATACCAGAAAAATGTTTGCATGTGCTTTATTTACTATGTAAAGGTAGAGTGGAGGGTCAGTGAGAAAGCGGAAGACCCCCCCAACAAGATAGACTGGCTCATTAGCAACAACAATGGGTACAAGGTAACAAATATCATCATGTTGTTACAGGACTGGACAGTGTATTGTTCTGTTGTGCATTGGGTCGCTGTGGGTTGGCACCGACTCTACAGCACCTAAAACAACAATGAGTCTGGAAGGTAAGGCGCTAGCATGTCAAATGCCACCAGGGTCACTCACAATGATCAGGCTTCAGTTGAACTTACAAACTAAAACCGACTAGATCAAATGGACTGGTGATCTACCTCCACAAATTAACCCATGAAAATCATATGGATGACACCAGAATATTGTCCAATACAATTTTAGAAGATGAACCACCTAGGTTGGAAGGCACTCAGTGTAAAGTGGCCACAAAAATAAATTCAAATAGACCAACGATTTTGAAAACGGTGCAGGATTGGCAATGTGTGGGTCTGTTGTACATGTTGTCACTACGAGTCAGTCAGTGTGATGACAGCCAATCACAACAATGCTGTTACTGTTATTAGGTGCTGTACAAGATGAAACACTGCCCAGTCTTGGATCACCCTCACACTCAGTACTATGTTTGAACTCATGATTGCAGCCAGTACTTCAACCATCTCTTTGAAAATCTTCCTCCTTCTTCACTGGCCTTCTATTTAAAGCAAAGGTCAGCTTGAACCACAAGGTCAGTGGTTCAAACCCACCACTCACTCCTCAGAAACCCTCTACAGAGTCGCTGTGAGATGGAACCGACTCAACAAGATTTAACAACAACTACTTAACCAAACTTAGTGTTCTTTTTCAGTGATTGGTAACCTTCTGATAACATGTCAAAAGCATGTGAGGTGACATCTCCCAAACCTTGCTTCTAAGGGGCATTCTAGCTGCATGAACTTCTCCCAACATAGATTTGTTTGCTCTTCTGTAGTGCCCTCCAGTTGGCTACACCTCACAGTAACCCTATGTGCAACAGAACAAAACACTCTCCAGTTTTGAGACATCTTCACAACAGTTACATTTGAGCCTACTGTGGTCATTGTGTCTCTTTCACTGACCCTTTACCAAGCATAATGTACACTTCCAGGAAAAGGTCCCCCTGATAACATGCCCAAAGAAAATCAGGTAAGTTTCAGGATCCTTACTACTCAGGAACATTCTGACTGTACTTCTTCCAAGACAATCCATTTGTTTTTCCCTCAGTCCATGGTGCTTTCAAGTTTTTTGGTTAACATCACAATTCAAATGCATCAATTCTAATCCAGCCTTCTTTATTTAATGTCCAACTTTCACATGCATATGAGGTGATTTAAATACAATGGCTTGGGTTAGGTGCATATTAGCCCTCAAAGTGACATCTTTGCTCTTTAACACTTTAAACAGCTCTTTTGTAATAGATCTGCCCAATGCAGATTCCTTGAGCCTTGGTTGTAAATTCAAGTAATATGAAATCCATGAGAATTTCAATCTTTCCTTCATCTTGGTTGTGAAGTAAAATGAAATCCACGAGAATTTCAATCTTTTCTTCATCTATCATGATGTTGCCTACTAGTCCAGGTGTGAGGATTTTTGTTTTCTTTGAGTTAAGTTTGTATCCATACTCAAGACAGTATTTTTTTTTTTTTTTACTTGCATTAGTGAGTGCTTCAAGTCCTCTTCACTAAAAGCAAGAATATTGCGTCATTAGCATATACCATGTTGTTCAACATACCTGTATAGTCCACACTCTCAAATTACTAATCAGCATGCAGGTTGGATTACTATGGTGAAAGCATCCAACCCTGATGTACAACTTTCCTGATTTTAAGCCACACATTATCCCCTTGTTCTGTTTGAATGGCTGCCTCTTGGTCTTTGTACAAATTCCACAAGAGCACAATTAATGGTTCTAAAATTTCTATTCTTCATAATGTTATCCATAATTTACTAAAAACCCACAAGGTTGAATGCATTTGCATAGTCAATAGAACACAGGTAAGTGTCTTTCTGGAATTCTTTACTTTCAACCCAAATCGTCTGCCATTAGCAATGAAATACTTGTCTACATCTTTTTCTCAATCTGGCTTGCTTTTTCTGGGAGTATCCTGTCAATGTAGTACAGCAACAATTTTAAAATTTGCTTTATCATGTTATGCCCAGAGTTCAGGGTCCCCAAAGACCACCCAGGAGCCGTGCACCTATGTAAATACATAAGGATTGTTTATTCAAGCTCCAGCCAGGTCTCTAACATTATCCGATGCAGCGGAATAGGGATATACCAAACAAAACACTTGTAAAAATATCTTTGTGATCCTTGGGTGCATACAAATTCTCTCAGTAATACACTTTAGTCTCATTGTTGTTGTTCTGAAGTGCTGTTGAGTCGGTTCCAACTCATAGTAACCATGTATAGGGTTTCCAAGGAGCAGCTGGTGCGTTGGAACTGTTGATCTTGTAGTTTAATTCTAGTGCTGATCCTACAGTGCCACACCAGGAATCTCATTGTTGTTGTTGTTAAGTGCCTTCAAATCAGTTCCCACCCATAGCAACCCTGTATAGGGTTTCTGCAGAGCAGCTGGTGAGCTTGAACCACTGACCTTGCAGCTCAAACATCTTTGCAGTCTGGTAGAATCTCATTGTTGTTGTTGTTAAGTGTCATCGAGTCGGTTCCAACTCATAGCAACCTTGAACAGGGTTTCTGAGGATATAAATCTTTATGGGAGCAGAAAGCCTCATCTTTCTCCCACCGAGCAGCTGGTAGTTTCGAACTGCTGACCTTGTGGTTCGCAGCCTGATTCATAACCACTACACTACCAGAGCTCCTTAGAATCTCATTAGAGTGCCTTTAAAAAAATGGTCCAATCAAAATAGTGCCTTCTGAAGGGAACTGCTGGACTAGTTCACTTCAAGACAAAGTGCCATGTTGACAATTCATTGGTGAATATTTTTCAGGGACTCCTAAGGGCTAATATTTTTTATATTATATAATTATATAATAATAGGTTTTCCTGAAGTAAACAGGATGATCACAGGGGCTTTATTGGAAGAAGCTTTAAGAAAATTAAAAACTGCATTGGTGGGAAAAAAAAAAAAAAAAAAGGCACAAAAAAAAACTTTTTTTTTCCCCTCATGACAGTACACCTGTTCATTCAGAGGGAAACCAGATCTATCCTATGAGAATTTCCCTGGTAATCCTTACCTCAGCCACCATACAGCCCAAGTTTGGCCCTTCAGATTTCTTTGAGTCTTAAGAACATTTAAAAGGAATACGATATGAGTCTAAAAATGTCAAAGTGCCATTTTGATGTGGAATAAATTGAAGAGCACAGAATTATTTGGGAAAGGTTGGTTGTTATGATGATTAGTACCATTGAGTTGGTCCCCAGGCATAGCCACCCTGTATAGGATTTCTGAGGAGCAGCGAGTGGATTTGAACCACCAATCTTTCAGTTCAAACCAACCTTGTGAACCAGTACTTATCCTACAACACCACACCAGAGATGGAAGTATAAGTGTATAGACCAAGATGGAGGCTATGTCAAGAAATAACGGCTTCACATTTTGAAATGTTTATTTAGTAAAAGGTTCTGGGATTTGTAGTAGTATTTTTTTTACTTACCCTCATATTGGAATTAAATTTTTTCTTCAGTTCTTCACTTGAGAAATGCAGAATGTGGTGTTCCTTTTGGTTTTCTAAGTGCATTTTCACACATTTTATTAAAATAGTTTACTTTGTCTTCATGATCCATACTTTGAAATTTTCAGCTTTTACTTCAGCATTTCTTTATCTGTTCTACATTTAAAAACATCTTTCAGAGTTTCTTCTGTGATCTATTTTGGTCTTTATCTCTTTTCCATCATTTTAATAACAATTACTTTCTTCATGTATGATGTCTTCAATATAATCTCACAAGTTCTCTGTTCTTCAGTCATTAGTGTTCCGTAGGTCTAATCAATCACTACGACGGTCTCTAAATTGAGCTGGAAAATATATTCAAAGCTAAACTGTGACTCTTGTGGATGTCGCTCCCTTTACTTCAGCTTCACCTTTAACTTTCATGAGCAACTAATTGTTCCACAGTCAGCCCCTGCCTGGCCTTGTTGTGAATGAAGCTATTGAACTTTTCAACTGCCTCTTTCCACAGTTGTAGTCAATTTGATTCCTGTGCCTTCTATCCATTAAGGTCCATATGTACAGTCAGTGTTGCTATGCTATTGAAAAAGGAATTTGCAATGAATAAGTTGTTGGTCACCATTGTTAGCCATGTCTTATTTTCCTACTGCTGATAGTTCTTGTTTACTATGTTCACATTCTAATCTCCAGTAACTTCCAGTGCATTTTGATTGTATATTTTATCAGTTTTTGACTGCACAAGTTGGTCAATTATCTTTAATGTTTTTATCTCTGGTATTAGTTGTTGGTTTGTAAATTTGAATAACAGTCATATTAAATAATGTTCCTTGGGTATGGATGTCATCTTATCAATGCCAGCATTTTATTTCAGGATAGGTCTTAAAAAGTTCATTTGAAGATTAATGTTTCACAATTCTTCTCCATTTTGTAAATAACAACACTGTAGACCATACACGATTGTCTGATTGAAAATAGCTCAAACCCATCCATTTCAACTCACGAATGCCTAGGATATCGAGCATCAAGTATTGCAGTTCATTTTTGACAAATTCCAACTTCCCCACATTATTACATCATATATTCCACATTTCAATTGTTAGCAGCTCTTCTATCTCATTTTGAGCCATGCCACATCATCAAATGAATGTCCCCAAAGTTTTCTTCTACCCACTTCATTAAGGTCAACTC
>NW_006408574.1:16787622-16789520 GCF_000296735.1 Chrysochloris asiatica
GTCAGCAGTCTATTAAAGAGTAATACCATGGTGGTTATGTGCTGTGGCGTCATTTCCAACTCATAGCGACCCTGTACAGGGTTTCTGGGGCTGTCAATCTTTACAGGAGCAGAAAGCCTCATCTTTCTCCCACAGAACAGCTGGTAGTTTTGAACTGCTGACCTTGAGGTTCACAGCTGGATTCATAACCACTACATTACCAGGGTGTACCTCATTCTGGAGTTCTGGTGTGGCACTGCAGAATAACGTGCTAGACATAAAGGTCAATTTGAACCTCACAGTTGGCACTTCATATCCATCACCTGCTCCTCGGAAACCCTATAGAGGCTCTCGCTATGTCGAAACCGACTCTATGACACTTAACAGTTTAACAACAACAACAATATACCTTGAAACGATATCAAAGGCCTCAAGACCAGCCAATAGGCACATCTTCAACATTACAGCCACATCATTAAATTTATAATAAGCTTTATTTTTTGATACTTTCCAAACAAGTGCTAGGCTTTATCCCCTCCTTTGATATATTTATGTCATTTCCACTTTCTGAAAACTCCTCTCTAGTCCATTATCACTCTCAAAATTCAATTTACTCTTTAGACTCAATGGGTCCAGTTCAAATGGCATCTTCAATATACAATATTTTCAGATGGTCCTGATGTCAGACTTTCTTTCATCTTTGAAATTACATAGCATTTATTCTTTCCCCATGAAATGTGTCATACACTGCCTCACCTTTTAAAGTTATACACGTATATTGGTTGCCTTATATCAACAGAAAATTCTTGAGGATACTGATGGTATTATAAATATGATGCAATTGTGCTGACTCTCCCACAGAGGCTTGTTCATCAGAGGGATTTATTGATTTATTAAATCAACCTAGTAATCTGTGTTTTTTTTTAAAATACAACAAAATGCTTATATATCAATTAAAACATTTGATTAAAATATGATCAATTTTCATGTTACATTTTGTAGCGTAGTGGTTACGAGTTGGGCTGCTGACCTCAAGTCAACAGTTAGAAACTACCAGCTATTCTGCAGGAAAAGATGAGGCTTTCTATTCCTGTAAAGATTCACAGCCTTGGAAACCCTACAGGGTCACTATGAGTTGGAACTGACTCCACAGCACATAACCAACCAGCCAACATAAGTATTAGTACCTGTGAACATAGCAGGTATTTTGCTCTTTGAAACTATGGGTTGCATAATATACCAATGAATTTAGGATTAGACACACCACCTTTAATCCCACCATGACCCTGATCTGATGATTCCTAAAGGTATGGCATGTAACACCTTTTATCCTAAAAGAGATAAAAGGAGAGAATTTTGATCAGAGAATGAGGGACCAAAAAAAAAAAAAAAACAAGAGCCAGGTGTGGAATACATCCTTTGAACCTGGGGTCCCCGCACTATGAAATACCTAGATCCAGGGAACAGAGAAACATGGAGATCGCCAAGGAATGCTAGACCTTCAGATGCCAAAGGAGACAAGGGCATTTCTCCAGAACCTGTACTTTGAACCTGTACTTCCAGCGTCCTAATCTGTGAGAGAATAAATATCTGTTTGTTAAAGCCATCCACTTGTGGTATTTCTAGAGAACTAGGTATCTGAGACAACTGGCATGTAATTTCATTTTCAGTTAACTGAGATTTAGAGAATTAATATCTTGGAGGGTAGGAATTGATTCCCAGTTAAATACATATACAAGTAAAATCAGATTATGAACTCATCAAAGTGGTTAAAAATATGACACCAAACATTGCAAATAAGGTAAAATTAATATTTTACATACCAGTCAAAAGCTTTCAGTTATATCTTGAAAATCTTGAGAAGCATCACTGAATTTCAAGCCTATTTGTTGCTGTGGTTCTAGTTGGTTATGACTCAT
>NW_006408574.1:16789620-16806392 GCF_000296735.1 Chrysochloris asiatica
ACCCTATGCATAAGGAAACGAAACAGTGCCTCGGACCGTGCCAACCTCACACTTGTTATTGTTGAGCCCATTGCTGCTGCCACTGTACCAATCCCAAATTGGGGTGTTCCTCTTTTTCACTGACCCTGCACTTTACCTACCATGATATCTTTCTCCAGGAACTGGTCTCTCTTGACAACATGTCCAGATAATGAGAGATGAAGTGTGTCATCCTGGCTGCTGAGGAACATTCTGTAATTCTATCAAAGATGTGTTTGTTCTTCTGGCAGTCCATATTTTCTTCCACTACCATAACTTATATGTATCAATTCTTCTAAGGTCTTCCTTACTCACTGCCCAACTTTCACATGCATATGAGGCTATTGAAAATACCCTTGGTTGGGTCAGGTACACCTTAGTCTCAAAAATATATTTTTGCTCTTGAATACTTTAAAGAGATCATACGCAACAAGATTGTTTATAAACTATATAAAAACAATATTGAATGTGGTAGAACAAAACGATACCATCCAAAAAAGAGTACAGCTTGCTGCTCATACAGAAGTGGGTGTGACCAGGATGGTTATTGCCCCCCATTTGACCATTAACCAGCACATGTTGTAAAGGCATCTAAAATGAGAAGATGCATGATGAGGTCACATAGTCATATTTCTAGACTTCTGCAGGGAAACAAATGCCGGCACAAAAGGGGACTGTCAAATGAGGTAAATAACAGCTGGTCAGACAGTCAACACTCCTGAACTCTTAGGGTCTCAGAAAACACCTTACATATAAGAAAATCAATTCCATTAAACTTTCTTACCCAATAGAGATTAATCTTTATAGATTATATAGAAACAAATACAACCCAACAACAGGGATATAAATGCTTAAATTGTTTATTAGATACTGTTCTTGACCTTGAAATCCACTTCAAAGATTCTGGTGTTGGAAAACCTGACATGCACATTGTCTCCTTTGTGTTAGAAACAGTCTCTGAGGGTCTATAGTCATGGTCAAATATAGTGGCTCTAGAAACTAGTCTCCTAGTATGGTGCTGTAGCATCATCACTGGACTGTGAAACACAAGGTCAGCAGTTAAAACCCACCAGCTGCTCCTTGAAAACCATATACAGAGTCACTATGAGTCAGAACCAAATCAATGCCGCTTGACAACAACACCAATAATAAAGTAGTCTACCGGAAACTGGATAAATAGAGTTATGATCAATTGTGGGTTACCAAAAGCTGCTGTAGTTGTGAAGTGCCATCGAGTCAGTTCCAACTCATAGCAACCCTGTATAGGGTTTCCGAGGAGCAGCTAGTAGGTTTGAAATGCTAACCTTGTGGTTAACAGTCCAGTGCTAATCCACAGTGCCACATCAGAAATCCTATCACTAGATAGTCAGGGAAATTTCCTGATCTTAGCACTGCCCTGGAAGTCATTTTTTTAAAACAAAGCATTTTCAAAAGCCCAGGTTTTGTTTTTGTTTGTTTGCTTTTTTTAAGTTTTTATTGTGGTTTGAGTAAAAGTTTACAGGGCAAATCATCAGTTTTACATTCAACAAATCATACACCTTGTTTCATTACAATGATTACAATCCCCTCCATGTACCATCAGTTAACAGTATTTCTCTCTATTCACTTTAGCTCTTCTTTTTAAAAAAAAAAAACACTCAGGCATATATAATATTTTATACCACCAAAGGGCACTTGCTGCCAGTCTGCCTCCTGACTGCTATCTCTTAGTCCCTCTCTTCCCATGAATCTAGAGTCCTCAGCTGCTCTCTCTCCCCATGTCCCCATCTCTGCCTCCCCAAAGCCCAGGTTTTTGTTTTGTTGGGTTTTTCTTTTCTAACCACTGGCTTTTCATGTCCTACCCACTGATTATCTGGATCATACAAAGAATATTTGACTCTACAGAGAATTCCAGAAGGATGAACTGATGCCAAGGCCATCTGAGAGAACAAAATTGGCTCTCAAGTTCTGATGCAGATTTAATGAAATAATAATAATAAAAAAAGTAAACCTTATTTTACTCTGGTTTTGGTCTCTTTTTTGGGCTTCCAACTCATTCATACCAGTGACTAACTGGCTTTTAAGGATGTTTAGAAGGGGTTCCTATCTTCACAGTTAAGCTTAAAATGGATGGTTTCTGAAAGGAATGCTTGGAAAATAATCATTCATTTCTCTGCCTCAATTCTGTTATCCCAAGGGTTTGTTCAACAGATGGACATAATTTGCATACTTGACTACTACAGTTTTCTTAATTGCATTTCCTAGCATAGTCTACAATATGTGTAGTCTATTAGGCATCCCTTAGAATTTCACTTTAAAGAATCAACACAATATATATGAAATCACACTAGTTGCTGTATGATGGGTCCTCCCTGAAAAACCTAGGTGTAGGAAACATTACTGAAAATCTGTTACCAACTGTAGCATCTCTCAAACACATTAATAGATCTACTCTGTAACAATGTATCACATTTGAATTTAATACTTCATAATTATACATTTTAAAGTTAGGATATTACATAGTTCAGTAAGTTTATCTATACTATGTTAATATTTAAATAGTAATTTTATTTAAAGTTCATCATTATCTCCCAACACATGCCCAGGCTACTCACAAGGAAAAACTTAATTTCTTTTGACCCAGAAGTAGAACTCTAGACCACTGTTTTCAATCTGAATGCTATATTATCATTATGTTGTGGTCATGCATTTATTCAACCTCATATACATGTAAAAGTTGGACAATGAATAAGGTACACAGGAAAAGAATTGATGCATTTTAATTACAATATTGGAGAAGAATTTTGAAAATGCCATGGGCTGCCAGAAGAACAAACAAATTTGCTTTTGAAGTTCAGCCAGAATACACCTTAGAAGTCAAGATGGTAAGATTTATCTCTCAGACTTTGGATACATAATCAAGAGGGATCAGTCCTTGGAAACCATATAACGCATGGTAAAGTTGCAGGTTGGTGAAAAACATGAAGACGCACAATGAGATGGATTGACAAAATAATGCATTAATGCATAACAACAATTGTGCAAATGGTGCAGTACTGGACAATCTTTCGTTCTGTTGTGCAAAGGGTCACTATGAGTTGGAACTGACTCAATAGTACCTAATAACAACAATATCTTTAAGCTGGATATTATGTCTGCATTTTACAAGATTAGTTGCTTCTTGCTTATTTGCATTGTAGACGAAATTCCCAAATGTATGAGTGGAAATCTTAAGGACCACACAACAGAAAGAAGGAAGACTTTGGACAGTCTGAATTGCAACACTGACTACTGCTTTTCACAAATTTAGACAAACCTCCTAAGTAAGTCTCCCCACAAGTTAAAAGGAACACAATGACATGAATAGGAAAGACTGTATTTAACGTGTTTACTTGCCTTAAGTGTCAAGGAAGGTACTATTTACTTCACAACTTTGTTGTTGTTGTTGTTGTTGTTGTTCCTCTTTTCGTGGCTGCAAATTCACTGCAGCAGTTTCACTGTGTCCCTAACAAGGAACAGCTGAAATTTTAAAGAGAGAGAGTTCCATTTCAGGCTCGAATGATGTCTGAGGGCCAATGTCTGGTCACTTTTATGATTTTGAGTTCTATTCCACGTCTTTTCTCACACCTTGTACAGGATCTTCTATTGTCATTTCAGTCAGAGTGGTTGAAGGTCATAACCAGGAGCCTTCAACTTCCTCTGGTCTCAGGGTAGGGGAGGTAGACACTCACATGACCATTAATTCTTTGGACTAATATTTCCTCATGTGTTCTTTTTTTTTTTTTTCCTTTCCTTTTCTTTGCTCCAGACAGGGAGAGACCAATAGGTGTCATTTAGATGACTGCTCGTAAGCTTTTCAGACCCTAGCCACTATCCACCCAAGAAGATGTGGATCACTGTCTGTGTGAACTATTTTATGCCAATTAACCTCCAAGTATTTTGTGGGGTTTTTTGATGAATTGATTTGTAGGATGTACATTTTTTTATTTTTAGTACTCAATGTAAAGTTACAACAAACAAAACACTGGTATTAGCATAAAGACAGAAATATAAGTGAGTGGGATATAATAGGAAATTAAAAAAAACACACACACACACCCATACATATAAGGGGGCTTCAAAAAGTTCATGTAAAATGGAATTAAAAGATTAAAAAAAATTGTCTGTGGACTTTTTGTAGCCTCCTCTTATAGGGTCTAACAAAAGTATTGCAATCGAAAGAAACAGATCTTGCAACAAATGATGCAATACATATGCAACACATTAAAAATACATATGCAAAAAAAGGAACCCTGACCTCACACCATACATAAAAATTCACTTGAAATGAATTCTAGGCATAAATGCAAGAAGATAAATTATATTTTATATTAATCATTACTAAGTGTTGTCATGTCTGTCCCAACTCATATAGCAATCCTGGTGGGTTTGAACCATTGAACTCTGGTTAGCCATCCAGTGTTCATCCTGTAGCATCGTATCAGAATTCTACTTATATTAGATTATTGAATAATCCAGCAACTCTATGTATGAAGTTTCAATATTTAAATATTAATTCTGCTTAACATGGAATGTCAACATGAAAACATGAAACATTCTGATAGATTCATAAAAAGTTAAAAATGTATTTACTATATGACCGAGGTATGTATGAAAGAGAAATAAAAGAATATAGCCATAAAGACTTGAAAAAAGACATTCATAGCAGTTTTGATTACAATAACCCAACACAGACCAAAAAATGTCTCTCAATACGGCAATGCATAAAGATTATAGGATAACCATAAAATGGAATACTATTCAGTAACACAAAGTAAAGAATTTGATATAAACAACACCATGGGTCAACGAGTGATGACAAAAATGACAAGTAAAAGAAACCATACAAAAATAAAGTACATATTTCTTTATAAAACTCACATAAAATTCTAAAATTTGCATTAATTTCATAAGCACAAAGCAGATTGATGTTTTCCTTGGGCCGAGGTTAAAGGTGGAAGGGAGTTTCTAAAGCAGTAGGAAGACATTTTTGGGGTGATAGGTGTATTCATTATTTTAATATGGGCATAATTTCATAGATGAGTTCTTATATCAAAATTTATCAGATTGTGCCCTTGTAATACGTTCAGTTTATTATTTGTCTATTGTACTGCAATCAATCTGTAAAATGATTACATCTGATGATAAGAAGTTAGTGATTTATAATAAACAATGGTGAGTAAGCATGACTATGATAGTGTTCATTTATAAATTGATTCATCTTGTTGAAAGTTTACTTATATAATGACTGCTTTCAATTCTGCACTGAATTATAATTAACTAATGCAAGAGGGGAAAAGATGTCATGAATTTATAACTATACTGTGTGAAGTTATAAATTCTGTGGTATTTTAGCATAGAATGAAGGAGAAAACCTGGAAATCACTTTCAAAGGACTGTCCAGAAGATGAGAAATATACAGGGTACCAGACAAGGGATATAACAGTCCTATTCTAACCATTGATAATCAGTTCATTACCCAAAAATTTTCTAAATAAGTATATACCTATCATATGTATGTGCACATATAAATGTATCATACATTTGTGTGTGTGAAGATAAAAAAAAAGTGCATAAAAATATACAATTCTAAGTATGTATATATGATTCCCTTATTTTCAAGTAAATTAGAAAAAAATGATACAAGATAAAAGGAATGTGTTCAGCTTAGAATGAATATTGCTCCAGCCTCGGAAACCCTGTACAGGGTCTCTATGGGTCGGAACCGACTCGACAGCACCTAACAACAACAACAACCATTAGCTTTCCAGCTGTGCTCTTCAGAATCTTATGACTGGTCATGGAGGAACTGGGGCCAAAACAGTTTACTTTTCAGGTATCCAGGCAATTTTCAATAACAGAAGTTCGGCTTTTCATTGATTTCATTTCCTTATACCTCCATATTAGATTTCATTTAATAACTTGAGACTGAAATTTGGAAGCTACTTGACTTTAGGGTTAAGGAAAGATTGAAATACAGCTAAGCCAATGCTCCTTTTACTTAAAATAATTAGTTATCATAACATATTAAGATACTATGATTCCAATGGCATTAATCATTAGATTAACATTTACTTATTCATATGACGAAAATATATTAATCCCTACTATGAGCAGGCACTCTGCAAAAGTTAGTGATATGTTGCAGTGTTGTTGTTGTTGTTAAGTGCCGTCGAGTCGGTTCCGACCCATAGCGACCCTGAGCAGGGTTTCCAAGGCTGTAAATCTTTATGGGAGCAGAAAGCCTCATCTTTCTTCCTTGGAGCAGCTAGTAGTTTTGAACTGCTGATCTTGTGGTTCAGAGCCAGATTCATAACCACTACGCTACCAGAGCTCCTTTGTTGAGACAGGTACTGTCAAATCAGATCTGACTCATAGCGACCCTGTATAGGGTTTCCAAGGAGATGCTGGTAGGTTTGAACCACTAACCTTGTAATTAGCAGGTGAGTGTTGATCCTACTGTGCCACAGCAGGGCCACAAAGTTAGGGATATAGTGGTAAACAATGTTTTACTTGAATGTTATAGACAGGGATTGAATCAAAATAGATCTTCACAATGCTGACTCTCACATGTTGCCACTTTAGCACCATGTAAAATCAATGGGCTTGAGGACATACCTGATTTAAAAGAATATCCAATTCTAGGGCTTGGATAGGATCAATGGATATTTTTTCCTCTGGTGCCTGAGGAAACAGTACAATTTACCTCTAATTAAGTGAGTCAATGGCTTTATATTTTACAACCTTGCTATTTCTCTCTGGATGTGGTCAAGAGATTCAATATAACATAATATTTCTCTAATAGAAAACAGCCAGAAAATGCAAAGTGCCATCATGCCTGAAGTAGAATAAAAAAATAAAACAAACAAACAAAAAAAACCACACCAAAAAAACCGAAGAAGAAGATGTCAAAGAACTGTTTATGTTTCAAGAATTGAAACTTCGAAAGTTAATGTACTTTTCTGGTTTTATAACTGCCTCTAAACTAAGACTTTATTTTTAGAGCCTGAGCCATTTTTGTCTCCGCTGTTTCTTACAACTTTATGAACAACTTGACCTGATCCCTGTCAAAAATGCACAGATCCTTCACTCCTGGGGAGGTGGGGGGAAGAAGTTCTTTAAGATAAGACTTCTTTAATATTTTATTTTGTTCCTGAAGTGGATGCTGTGAGGATAATATTTTCCTTCAATTGTGAAATCTGAAGGGGTTCTGTATTTATAGTCTACCTTTGGCCACCACAGTTGAAATGACCTATTTTGCTCCACTATAAACTCAAATTAACATAACCGATAACATCTTCAAAGACCTAGTTCCAAACAATGTTACATTCACAGTCTCCAGAGGTTTTTGTTGTTGTTATGTGCCGTGGAGTCAGTTCTGACTCAGTGATCCTGTTTTCCGAGGCTGTAAATCTTTACGGGATCAGAAAGCCTCATCTTTCTCCCGCGGAATAGCTGGCAGTTTCCAACTGCTGACCTTGAGGTTTGCAGCCCAATTTGTAACCACTATGCTACCAGAAGTTGTTGTTGTTGTTGTTAAGTGCCGTCGAGTCGGTTCCGACCCTTAGCCACCCTGTACAGGGTTTCCCGAGGGTGTAAATCTTTACGGGAGTAGAAAGCCTCATCTTTCTCCCGCGGAGCTGCTGGTAGTTTCGAACCGCTGACCTTAAGGTTCGCAGCCTGATTCGTAACCACTACGCTACCAGAGCTCCTAGGGGCTAGTGGGAACAATTCAATCTATAACAGAAAGTTAACCAGTGTTCCCGTTAGTGTTCAATTACATCACACACACAGTTTTCTGAGCTCTGCTATGTCCTCTATTACTTGTTTGAAATCATCCTCACTAAACTGTAAACTCAGCCAACTGTAAGTAGAGATCATGATTTATGCAGTCCTGCATCTCTGCCCATGGGTCAGAGATTATTAGTGTCGTTGAGTTGGTTTCAACTAAGTGTTTCCAAGGAACAACCGGTAGGTTTGAACTGCCAGTCTTGTGATTCACAGTCCAGTGCTGATCCTACAGTACCAAACCAGAAGCCCCCGTTCACAGTAGATGATTAATAAATGTATGTTGTATACAGGAGTTCCGGTATACCTCTACTGATAAAGGTGCATAACAGGGAACCTATTGACGCACGTTTTCTGTCAGCTTTAAATAAACCTGGGCCAGGTATGCTGGCTTTATGGTATAGATAATTTTCTTGTTTCATACCACAGCTAGATACTGGATTGAAAAGAAATAGAAATTCCTTTTAAATTACAGGTATAAATAGGGAAATCAATCCACCAAAAGTTGTAATAAAACAAAAAATGTTTCACACGAATACAAATTGGTCCCCTGTTGAAAACAGAATGACCTATATTGATAAAGATTGGCTGAAGGGATTGCGATTCAAACAATATTTAAGAAACAAAGATTTTTGTTTGCTGCTGGTTTAGTTGAACAATGATTTTAGGATGCTTGTCACTCCTGTCAGGGTCCTGGTTTTATAAGCATTCTGTTTTCCAGTTAATCCATATTGACTTCACCCTATACAGGATCTCTATGGGTCAGAACCAACTCGATGGAAGTTGACAACAACCCTAAGACATAAAGTTTGGGATTCCCATATAAGCAGTAAGTCAGCTTGATAACTTTATTACACAATTTGTTTTATAATCAGAATATTGAAAGACTTCTCATCTCGTTTGTATTAATAATTTATAAAAATAGGGAACAATTGATTAAGAACAACCTCTTAGAATGGAAACACAGTGCATGTGACCATTCAAACCTCAACCTGAATGGATTCCTGGTATGTTACTACAACATCAGCACTGGGCTACAAACCACCAGGTAGGTAGTTCAAACCCATCCACAGCTCTTCACAAATCCTATACAGGGTCGCTATGAGGTGGAACCAACTTAACAACAACAACAACCCAAACAGAAATTTATTTCTTTATTTGAATGAATGAATTAGGAAATCAATGAACAAACCATTTTGGACCATGAATTCTCTGAAGATATTTATAATCTTCAGAGGAGGGGATAGGGTTAAAACAGGGGAGTTAATCAACTAAATGAGCTGTATATAATGGGTTCAAAGCTAAGTAAACTCATGGAAAGGAAAGAGAATATCAAGTTTCAAGACGAAAAACAAACTAAGGCTACAAGGACAAGATGGCATGTGAGATTTTCTATAGATTCTAGTTGCAACAGATACTCCACACCCCTTCAAAGACACACAAAATCTAAATCAAAAAGCAATCATTGAAGATTCAAGAAATATAAATTCCATATGAAAATGGAAATTCTATATTTGTATTTTTTGAGTTTGAGCATCTTTTTCTGTGCTACTAACTTCTGAAGCAAACCCTTAGCAACCAGGTACTCCACAGCAGTCGTTAAAAAATAATCTAAGGGAATCACTGAAACAAAATAAATAGATATAAATACTTTGGAAATTTTATTTAATCTTTCTAACCCTGTATAGATTAAATCTAACCCTGTATAGATTAAATTTTATTTAATCTATACAGGGTTTCTGAGGCATGGTTAGTGAATTTGAACCACTGAGCTTGTGGTTAGAAGTCCAGTGCTTATCCTACAGTGCCACAGCAGGACTAAGTCTCCCATTTATGAAACTGAAATATACATAATTTATTCACTTGGTTGTTTGGAAACATTCATGGACACTATAATGCACAAACTAAAACCTCAGGCATTGTTCTTCTCCTTGATCATTATTATTTCACAATCTTCCTGTTTTAATTAATTGTTCATTTTCACTGTACAGTTACTATAACTTTTTAAAAACACATATTCTCAGGCAATTCGTGTTGGAAGATGTACCATGTGAGCACAAACACAAATGTTCATCGGCTGCATGGGTATTCTACAGAGACACAAAAGTGTTTTAAGGAAAAACAAATTATTTACATGCATAAAATATGACTGCAACATTTTTAACCTTTGAATAAAAGTTGGCATATGAATTAAAAGTCATTAGTTAATTATTATTGTTAATTGTCCCTAGTCATGAGAAATTTATATACACAGACAGTGGCATCTCAAATTCCAAATCTAAATAATATTTGCTAACTTAGACTTCAGAAAGTTGTTGGATCTTGAATGTAATCAGAAATGATTAAGATCCACGCTTCAGAAAATTGAAAGGAAAGCAATTCACGTTTCCCTCCTAGGTAAATCAAAATAATAAGGTTCCTATTAAAGCTGTATTAATTCTTTGAAAAGTTAATTCCCAAACAATAAGTTAGGCACAAACTGTTTATACACAGAAAACATTAAACACTGTCTCAGCAGCTCTTCTCTTTTCATAATTTACACACATTACCATCTACTCTGAAAAGTTTATGAGACATTTTATAGATTCAACATTATTCTCAGTTACAGTTACTGTCACAATGTTGTCATTTCCGCAGATCCTTCCCCCTAAATGACACAACATTTATTATTTGTGCTTTCAATGTTGGTTATGGGATTCTAGAAAGAAAAGTTTTCACACATTTCAATGTTTTTCATTATTTGTTTGCATTCTGTCTTGAGAGTTTCCCCTAGAAGCCAGAGGACATTAGAGAAACAAGAGCATTGTGTTCTGCAAGATAGACAAAGAAAGAAAGCAAAGACATAATTTTGGGAGGCCATGTAATAAGTAAAAGGGAATGCAGGAGAGCAGGAGGGATTAAATAGGGACAAGAGGAAAAAAAGAGGGAGCAGAGCTATTCAGAGTAGAAGTTTCCTCAGGAAGAACCCCAAGGGGCAATGTTTCTTGGGTGGCAATACCAAATTATTAGATCGTTTTGTCCTTCTCATACCCAACTACAGTCTTTGACTATGAGTTAAGAAATTTGGGCAATGTTCTTACTGAAGAAGAGCGTGGTAAAGAGATTGAAAGAACGGGACAAAATTTAGATATTTGCAAGAACTGTTACTTTTTAAACATGACTCAGCTTTATTGAACACTAGTTCTACATAACGTCAAAATGTTCTTGGAAGAATCAAAGTGTCTCAAACAAATAGAGTTTAGAGATCATGAATTAGGTAAAATCAAGATTTCTTTACTATGGATGACGAGTTGTTAGGTGCCATCAAGTCAGTACTGATTCGTAGTGACTGTATACACAGCACAACAAAACACTGCCCGGTCCTGAGTCAACCTCACAACTGTTGCCACACTTGAGCCCATTGATGCTGCCACTTTGTCAATACATCTCGCTGGGGGTCTTCCTCTTTTTCTCTGACCCTCCACCTTACCAAACATGATATCCTTATCCAGCGACTGATCCCTCCTGACAATACATCCAAAGTATGAGAGACGAAGTTTGGCCATCCTAGCCTCCAAGGAGCACTCTGGCTGCGCTTCTTCCAAAGCGGATCTATTGGGTCTTTTGGCAGCCCATGGCACTTTCAATATTCTCCTCCAACACCATAACTCAAATGTATCAATTCTTCTATGGACTTCCTTATTCACTGTTCAGCTTTCGTAGGCATATGGGGTATGGACGATGTGTTTGTTGTTGTTGTTGTTAAGTGCCGTCGAGTCGGTTCCGACCCATAGCGACCCTGTACAGGGTTTCCGAGGGTGTAAATCCTTACGGGAGTAGAAAGCCTCATCTTTCTCCCACGGAGTGGCTGGTAGTTTCGAACCGCTGACCTTAAGGTTCGCAGCCCGATTTGTAACCACTACGCTACCAGAGCTCCCTTAAATATTTGTGCTGAAACACTGCATAAAATATTTATGGAAGCGACTTTGGTGTCACCTCTCAGACAGTGTTACCTGGTGTGGCCCACACCCCTGTACTCTACTAAGGATGCTACTGTGTTTGGAAGCATTTGGATTAGTTGAAAAATATCTCTGTCAGGCAAAGGGCATAAAAACATGATGAAAACATGACCCTGCCCCATTAAGGTTTGTTATCATTTTGAGCACTACTAAGACTCGATTTTCACTCACATGCTGTTCAGTACTCTCTCAGAGGGAACTTGTACTCTATGGTGGGCAGAGACGTCTCCTGAAAACAAACAATGCATCTGTGTTGGTTTCATCACTTTACTCTCAAACTAAGATGCTGCTTCTGCTCCTTTTAGCAACCTGAAGTCAGTGAATTTGACCTTCATTTCAAAATCTTCTCAGCCAGATGTATGATTGAGAAAGCATTCCAGACTCTGCTTTAACATGTTCTGCTATGACCATACTGAGAGCAACAAGAGGAAACTCTGCAGCACTTAGTGACCAAGGTGAGCATCAAGTCATTTTTCAAACTGTAAAAAGCCAACTTAGGTCTTCCTTCCCAATTTCATGGTGTCTGTGATTTTTCTTCCTTTCTTTTTCCCCATAACTAATAGCTATGGTATGGCACTGAGCGTTAATGAGCTGGACTGCAAGGTCAGTTTGAAACACAAGGTAAGTTGTTCAAGCTTGCAAATTGCTCTTCAGAAACCCTATAGAGGATCAGTATGGGTTGGAACCGACTCAATGGCATTTAACAACAACAACTAATAGTTAATGGTAGTTCTCAGGCACTCTGGTTTCAGCATTTCCAGGAGCTATGAGAAAGAGTGTAAATTTTGAAATGGCCATTCCCAAGATTTAGACTGCAAAAGTTTCTTCCGTTGTCGCTGGTTTGATTTCATTAGGCAAGAGCGAGATTTCTGGGCCATTAATATGTCTGTCAAGAGAAAATGTTCTGGGCCAGCCTATGCTTTAGCCAACTGTTGCTAGCACTATAAAGTAGATACCAGATATTATTTGAATTTTAATTCATGATAACAGCAGTCAAGAAATCAAATGACATGTATTTTTTGTTAAGTTCTCGATAAAAATGTTTTTAAAGTGTTAAAGAACCAAAGGTGTCACTTTGAGGCTAAGGCGCACCTAACCCAAACCATGGCATTTTCAATTTCCTCATATGTTTGTGAAAGCTATACGAAGAATAAAGATTGTTGAGGAAAAACTGATGTCTTTCAATTACAGTGTTGGTGAGGAATATTGAATACAGCATGGACTACTAGAGAAAGGAACAAATCTATCTTGGAAGAAGTACAATCAGAAGGCTCCTTAGAAGTAAGAATGGTGAGACAGTTCCTCATACTTTGGACATGTTATCCAGAGTGACCAGTCCCTGGAGAAGGACATCATGCTTGATAAAGAACGGAGTCATGAAAAAGGGGAAGACTTTCAATGGACTGAGATAGTAGATACCACAGTGGGCCCAAGCACATCCGTAACAATGAGGATGTTGAAGGACTGGACAGCGATTGATTCTGTTGGACGCTATGTCACTGTGAGTCAGAACTGACCTATTAGCACCTAGCAATAAGAACAAGGCATGACCCTCATTTTTAAAAACACTCTACTTTTTAAACATCGGGGTCAGGCATTTTTCAAAAATATTTTCCATTTTTCACTTTGTTGAGAAGTACTGATTTAAAGGACCTTTTGTTTTGTTTTGTTTTTTACAATGAAACAAAACATAAAAAATGCTACTATAAATGGAGTTCTGGTGTGATACTGTAGGATAAGCACTAGACCGCAAGTTCAGCTTGAACCAAAATGTTGGTGGCTCAAACTCTCCAGCCACTCCTCAGAAACCCTATACTGGGTCAGTATGAGTAGGATCTAACTCAACAATACTTAACGGCAACCACAATACTATAAATGCCACTACTGGTTTGTCAGCTTGTCATACTGTGTCAGCTAGCTTATTGGTATGATGCTGAAACTTATGCCATCAGTATTCCAACTACCACCATGGGTATGGTGGACACATTTCAGTAGACCTTACAGTCTAAGACATAGTACAGTCATTCCTAAGTTTGGTTCAGTCCCAAAGACAAGACCATAATGTGAAAACAACATTACGTGAAAATAGAGAATAACTACATCAGATCAAAATGGATGATAATAATTGCATTATGATGTAACTGCCAAGTTACAACATTACATAACTGCCAAATTATATCATTGCATTACTGTCAAACCATGAGAACCACAGCCCAGACAAACTGACACAGAACTTTAACCATGAGAGCCAGTGTTATTCCCACCTACACCCCAGTTCTAGTTATTGCCAGATGGAAATTGTTACTGTACAAAATAGTAGTAGAGGTCTATTATTGTCACAAATACAAAACTTTGATAATATGATAGTCAATAACTAAGAAGTGCTTGTATAAAGAAAGGTCTGCAAGTCTACTTCTGGAAATTACCACTGAAAAATCCTACTAGGGATCAAAACAGGATAGTATATGATGTGCGTGGCACTGTAGGGTTTGCACTGGACTGTGAACCACAAGGTTGACAGTTCAAACTCACCACCTGCTCCTCGTAAACTCTATACAGGGTCACTATGAGTTGGAACCGACTCGATGACACTTAAAAACACAGCAACAACAGAGTGGAAGGCAATGAAAGGACACAGTGACCACACAATGGGATTACATATACAAATAATCATGAAGATGGTTCAAGATCTGGGGAACAACATGAGTCAAGCTGACTTCATGGTAATAAACAACAACAAGTATAAATGAAGTAGTCTTAAATTTGGGGGCTGTTCTCAAAGGTGTTCCTGACCTAAGCCATGGTCTTTCCTGATATGGCCTAATATGACCTAATATGCCTGCAAAATCTAGAAAATAAAAAAAAGGAAGACAGAAGAATAACTGACGTGTTTAAATTATGTTGTTGATTCCAAGGAGCAGCTGGTGGGTTTCAACTGCTGACTGGTTAGCAGTCTAGTACATTTCCTATGGAGTCACACCTGCATGTTGAATTTAATGTGGACTGGCGAAAGAATGAAAAACTGAGTCTTAGATGAACATAACTAGACGTCTTCTTAGAAGCAAAGATGGTAAGACTTCTTACTTTGGACATGTTATCAGAAAAGATCACTAAACAATAACATGATATTTGGTAAAGTCAGGTAAACCTAGGGAAACCCTCAATGATATGGATGGACCACAGCCATGGCCGTATCAACGATCATAAAGATGACACAGGACCAGACAATGCTTTATTTTGTTATATAAAAAGTCACCATGACTCAAGGCTGGATCAATAGCCGCCAACAACAAACACCAAATGTCATAGTCCACTACCCATGAATTCATGTATGTTAGCTGCTCTCACTGAAATCTATAAACGAGAAACCCTGCAATAAACACAGGAAAGTGCTACCTCATTGGAGAGGGAAAAATAACCCCAAAACTTAAGCATTTCCCTTTGAACACAGTTAGAGATTCATGCTGGCATTTTCCAAATCAGAAACACATTCATTGTCATTGCTACTGTGCATTAAAAAAGCCATGTCTAAATATTTCATAGCTTTATCTACAAAGAAAATCTCTAGGAAATAAAAGAAAAACAAAACAAAAGTCTGTTTCTAGTCCAATACTGTACTTGGCATGTTGTTGTTGTTGTTAGGTACCGGCGTGTCGGTTCCTACCCGTAGTGACCTGTATAAGGTTTCCAAGGAGCAGCTGCTGAGCTTGAACTGCCGACCTTGAAGTTCAAACGGATTTGAAGTCTGGCGCATTAACCCACAGCACCACACCAGGACTTCATACTCAACTATAATAAAAGTACTTAGTATATAAGTAGATTCTTTGTGTATTCATATATGATGTTTTTATTATATTAACATATAATACACATCATCATTTTCCAAAATATTCTTCAAGAAATGAGAAATTAAGATTCTGATAAAAGAGACGAGATAAAGTGGAAACCCATGTGAATTCCTTCTGAGTCGAGGTTTGAGTAATAAAATATTTGACATGTATATTCTCAGACTCTTCACTCATTTATATAACTAAATTTAAAATTAAACTCAATAATTTTATAAGACATCTGAACAAATTTTACACTTTCAGACCCCTGCCTAGACAACCTGGTTATACAAGGCCAAAAAGCTCTGGAAGTCTTTATAAACGTTACATTAGCATCATGTCAACTCTTAAATCCCAAATGTTGTTGTTGTTTTGTGCCGTGGAGTCGGTTCCGACTCATAGCGACCCTACACAGGGTTTCCGAGGCTGTAAATCTTTACAGGAGCAGACCGCCTCATCTTTCTCCCGTGGAATCCCTGGTAGTTTCGAACTGCTGACCTTGCAGCTCGCAGCGCGATTCGTAACCACTACGCTACCAGAGCTCCTTAGGGTTAGGTTATTTTTTAACAAGCCCCAAATAATATTTAGCAAATAAATGATTACTAAAAAATTCTTTTGCAACTTAATCTTTGATGTAAAATATTTTGATCAATCAACAAATAATGATAAGATATTAGTGTAATTACACAAGAGGAAAGAAAATTAAGTCAAAAAGAAAAACCTAACAAAACATATGTTTTATCTTTAAGTAACTAAGTCAATCAAGGTGAAACAGGAAGTGCTCCAAGTCTATTTCAAGTCTATTTCTGCTTTCTAATGAGAAGCATGATGGGAAAAAGCTCAAGAGCCTCTTTCTATGTCCTTTGCTCAAGAAGCTACACAACCTTGAACAAGTTGCTTCGCTCTCTAAGTTTTGTAATGGAGACAGCAGACATATTCACATTATATGGTTGGAAGTTGAAATATCTGAATGACTTAATGAGAATCACTTGCTCATGTAAGGCATGTAGACAATTACCTAGCATATGGTAAGCAGGAAATAAATGTTAACTAACATTACCAGTCATCAGCTATCTCTTAGTTTGTCATAGTACAGTGATTTTGCTGTTGCTATGATGCTAAA
>NW_006408574.1:16806842-16808923 GCF_000296735.1 Chrysochloris asiatica
AACCACAAGATTGGTGGTTCAAACCCACTAACTGTTCCTCGGAAATCCTGTACAGGGCTGCTATGTGTCAGAACTGACTGGATGGCACTTAACAACAGCAATGTTAATAAGGAAAGATACAAGTTACAGGATTAGATTATATCTTTATGTATTCTTTTCCGAGACATAAAAAGTGATTAAACAAGGGAATCACAATCAGAGGGAGTCACAATCAGCCTACAACCGGAAAGAAAAAACAAGAGTGGAACTTGTGGTGTGCTGACAACCACCTAGACCCAAAGGAAGACTGATAAGAAGGACCTTCCCCCAGAGGCAACAGAGAAAGTCTTCCCCTGGAGCGGACAGCATGGAATTGGACTTCCCTTTGTGGAGAAGTCTTAAGGGACGAGAGATTAAATTCCTATTTGTTAAAGCCATCTACTTCTGGTATTTGTGTTATAACAGTACTCGTTAATTACCACTAGCAAGTTCAGCATTGGTGGATGTAGCTTCTGCCTCGTCTTCATTGTCTTTCCCATTCATTCTCATTCTTTCCCTCTTCTTACTATTTAAGATGCTTGCCCTTGGAACCTAGCTACCACGCTGTGATGAAACATAGTTCACACGTAGTGGTATCATGTGCATATTCGATCTAACAACCTTCCCTAAGTTCTCATCTAACATACTTCCACTGCCAGACATGTGAGTGGAAAAGCCTTTGCAATAACACTGGTCCCAGCCACTGTTTGATTTTTTTCAATGAGAGACCCCAATGATGAATCATCAAGTTGAACATAGTCACTGCCAGCATGATGCGCAATACAAATAAATACAAATAAGCAACCAGCGATGTTTAAGTCAGTGTTGAGGGGCGGTTTGTAACACAGTAGAAGATTACAAACACTGTCCCCTAATGATTTTCTTTTTACTAAAAATAATGCAAATTAAATATGTCCCCAAATTTATTTGATTGAAAACAACATTTTAGATTCAAAGCTGAAACAAGTGCTTTTTCTTCTAAATGATTAGACTTTATACAGACACACAGATTCCTAAGACATGGATTAAAACAAGTACATTTCTAATATCTGAAAAAGGTAAATACATAGCTTAAGAGGCTGTGTGGTGGTGGTTAAGTGCCATGGAGTCAGTTCTGACTCAAAGTGACCATGTACAGGGTTTCCGAGGCTGTAAATCTTTATGGGAGCCGAAAGCCTCATCTTTCTCCCATGGAACAGCTGGTAGTTTCGAACTGCTGACCTTGTGGTTCACAGCCTGATTTATAACCACTACACTACCCCAGAATATTGATGTCTTCCTCCAAAGTTCAAAGCTAAAAGAGAATTTCCATCAACAACTGTCATAGCACCAGACATTTTGGGTTTTTGCTCATATGATACCAGTTGAAAAGATATCTAATTCCTAATAAAGAAGACAATTTACATAATAAACCATATCACACAGAAACTTTGTGAACAGCTCTTCACTTGGGGACACATCTTCCCAGGAAATTCACAACCAAATATTTTAATGTGCAATCTGACTTTCCCAGTATCCAAAGATACCACAGATTTCTGAATTCAAATGTCATCTCAAAACAAATTCAAACTCACTGCCATCAAGTCAATTATGACTCACGATGACCCTGTATAGGGTTTCAGAGGCTACAAATCTTTATGAGTACAGAAAGCCTCATCTTTCTTCCATGGAGCGTCTGGTGGGTTTGAACTACTGACCTTGCAGTTAGCAGTCCAATGGCTATCTTACAATGCCACCAGAATTCTCAATTGAAATTATGATTTATGATTCAGTTGTTGATGCTAATAAATGTCAGTGAATTAGTTTTGACCCACAGAAAATCTATGTAGGTTGTCAATCTTTGTGGGAGCAGAAAGCCTCATCTTTCTCCCACGAGTGACTCACAGGCTCAAACTATCAACCTGGTGGTTTGCTAATCCTACAGAGGCATTGTACTCCAATTCATTTGTACTACCAGTCCTGGTGTGGTGCTGTAGGTTAATGAGCCAGACTGCAAAGCCGTTGGAACTGCAAGGTTGGTGGTTCAAGCTCACCAGCTGGTCCTTGGAAACCTTATACACGTT
>NW_006408574.1:16810375-16823474 GCF_000296735.1 Chrysochloris asiatica
CGAGCAGAAAGGGAGAGGGACGAGCAGAAAGGGAGAGGGACGAGCAGAAAGGGAGAGGAACGAGCAGAAAGGGAGAGGGACGAGCAGAAAGGGAGAGGAATGAGCAGAAAGGGAGAGGAATGAGCAGAAAGGGAGAGGAATGAGCAGAAAGAGAAGGACTTCACTACCACCAAGAAAAAAAAATGAGCTAGGCACGCAGCACATCCTTTGGACACAGAGTTCCTGTGCTGAGAATGTCCTAGACACAGGGAAAGACACACGGACATCTCCAATGAATGTCAAGCTCATGATACTAAAGGAGACAGGAACGTTCACCCACAATCAACAAAGACAAAAGTCTTTCCTTGGAGCTGATGCCCTGAATTTAGACATCTAGTCTCTTAAACTGAGGGAGAATAAACTTGTTATTAAAGCCATTCACTTAGGGGATTTCTTTATCACAGCACTAGACAAGTAAGAGACGGAACATCAAGCCCTTTGAAGTGAATGACCACAAAGAGAGAATTGTATTGCATGATATGTGTTCATGAAAAAAGAGAGGATATTTATTGAAGCTGTTGTTGTTAGCTATTGTCGAGTTGGTTGAAATTCATAAAGGCCCCAAGTGACTGAGCAAAGCTGCCCTAACAGGCTTTTTAGACTGTTGTCTTTTGAGGAACAAATCATCAGGGTTTCTCCCTGGGTGGGTTTGAATCACCAACATTTTAGTTAGTAACTGAATCCTTAACCTTGTACCATCAGAGTTTCTTTATTTTTTTTTGTTTTTACTGTGAACTGAGTGATAGTTTACATAGAAGAACATCCGTTTTATACTCATCATTTCATTGCAATGATTACAATCTCCTCCGAGCATCATCATTCAACAGTATTTGCTTCTATTCCCTGTGTTTTGTGTTTTGAGGATGTACACAAAAACACTCAGGAATATATAATCCTTTAAATAACCAAAGGCACATTCTGCAAGCCTGCCTCCTGGTCGCCAGCACACAGCCTTTCTGTTTCCATGAATCTAGAGTCCTCAGCTACTCTATCTCTCCATATCCTCATCTCTGCTCCATCTCTGATGTTGCTGCTTCTTTGGTCCCACATTCAGTTCAAGTTCTTCCCCCTTGATAGTCCTAGGGTCCTCTGTTCCTGGACTGTAAGATTAACTCCCTCCTCATTTTTGTTATAAAACTTCTACCTTTACAGTTGTGACAGTTGCAATTAGTCATGATAACAGTTACTCACTATTGAATCATAAGACTCTTATTCCCATCTCTTTTCACAGATAAAAAATAAAAATTATTTTTATAAAATAATTTTTGTAGTTAAATGCCCTTCAGACAATTCCAACTCATAGCAACTCTGTATAGAATTTCCAAGGAGCAACTGGTGGGTTTGAATTGCTGGTATTTTGGTTAGCAGCCCAGTGTTAACAAAGCCACATCAGTACTCCTTCTTAAATATAGGGCTTCATATATAATAAAAAAGGTGAACCCTATAATTATCAGAGAGAATAAAATGAGCTTTTCCTTCTTTTCTTACTTTGAGGAATCAGCATTCAATCTGGAAAAGGGTCCATGATAACTCTGCTCTAAAACAGAATTATTAACCCAGCCAGCAATTTAGTTTATTTGTTTCACTAAAGAAAATTGTTAAATATAATAAAATAAAATTTTAAATAAGATAAATTAACCCTAATTACGCAGCTATAAGAAGTAATTATGTTGAAGATAATAAAATGTGCCATTTAAGTTTAATGTTAAAAATTTTTTTAAAGCAAATACCAAACCAAAAAGAAAAAGCTCCATCCAATCATTATACTGTCCAATGAATGTTATTCTAACTCAATTATATACTTTTATTATTATTCTGGTGGTAAATTGTTATTTATTGGTATTTTGCCATTTATGAATGGGTATTTGTTGGAAGCTGGCAAATCATTTTTGGAGGCAATAACTAAATTTAAATAAGTTATTAAAATCATAAAGAAATAGAAAGACTTGATTTACCAAAATGTACTAAATAGTATTTTGAACTCTTCCCTTGGTGCTAGAGAATATGAATAATGATGAAATATTTTCTTTAATGAGTCAATGTCTTAATATTCACAAGTTAATGTTTCAGTTTGTAAGATCGATTGATTTTATTATCAGCACTCTGATTGCCATTTTTCTGTGTTTTATCATCTTCACTGGATGGTTAGTTATGTGCCGTGGACTTGGTTCCGACTCATAGCGAAGGGTTTCTGGGGCTGTACATTTTTACGGGAGCAGAAAGCCTCACATTTCTCACGTGGAGCTGGTAGTTTCGAACTGCTGACCTTGTGTTTCGCAGCCTGATTCGTAACCACTACGGTGTTGTTAAGTACCGTGGAGTTGGCTCCAACTCATAGTGACCCCGTACAGGGTTTGAGAGGCTGTAAATCTTTACAGGAGCAGAACGCCTCATCTTTCTCCCACGGAACAGCTGGTAGTTTTGAACTGCCGACCTTGAGGTTAGCAGCGAGATTCGTAACCACTACGCTAGACAGTAACCACACAGAGCTAGACAGTAATAAATGAAGCATACACTCAATTTGACTCCACCAGTGTTCTGTTTACAGAAGGCCTGTGTTTGGTGACAGTCAGAATAACTTGTTGTTGTTGTTGTTAAGTGCCATCAAGTTGGTTCTGACCCATGACGACCCTGTATAGGGCTTCTGAGGAGCATCTGGTGAGCTTGAACCACTGACCTTGCATTTCAAATGGTTTTGCAGTCTGACGCATTAGCCCACAGCGCCACACCAGGACTCCAGCGCCTATTAATTACTTTATGTATTTCTTGCATATTCACAGAAAGTAAAAGGTAAGATCTTTTTGACAGGCAGCTGTTTGGAGAAAACAATGAAGTTAGAGACAACTCTCCGAACACAAAACATTGACATTGTTTTTCTCCCCTGGTCTGTGGTCGCAAGGATCCACACATAACTTCTGGATAAAATCATTATCCAGCATTGTTCAGTCCTGGTGTAGCACTGCACACTAATGCGCTGGACTGCAAGCTTGGTTTGAACCTCCAGGTCGACAGTTCAAGCTCACCCGCTGCTCCTTGGGAAACCTATAAAGGATCTGTGAGTTGGAACCGGTTCGATGTCACTTAACAACAACTTTGTTCACATGTTACTGATGCCTATCTCTTAGGAGACTTTTTACCGCTTACAGCCTTTGACAGTCAACTGAGTCACTGTCTTCATCTAATGTTCTGAATATATATTTCCACGGGGCTGCTGGATGGATTTTAATCATCAGATATTTTTATATTTGAGTGCAACCTGTTTATGTCACCCTGGGACCTCGATATAGACGCAAGAGGACCACAGACAATTCAAGGAAAAATGGAATCAAAAGATATTGTAATTTTTTTACAGTTGTGTTTTTACTGTGAATTAAAAGTAAAGGTTTTACAGGGCAGATCATCATTTTTACCTTAAACAAATCATGGGCTTCATTTAATCTCTGTGACTGCAATTCCTTCAATGTAACATCACTGATCCTGCTAACTCTCTGTGTTTCTTGCTTCCATTCCTCCTTCTTTCCCAAACTTTCTGAAATTTGTCCTTACGTAATTGTTGCCCTTTTGATCTCGAATGGTTGATAGTGTGTGTACCTCATTGTGTTATTGTCTACCCGACATAGCTAACTTTTGATTGGCTGAAATTGAACCACAGGAGTGGGTTTAGTTCCACAAGTCTCTATCTGACTAGTGAGCCCGGTCTTTTTTTATGACTGTGAGTTTTGATCCATACTTTCTCCTATCCTAGCCAGGACCTTCTAATAGGATTCCTTTCACAGAAGTTGGCAGTGGTAGCTGGGCACCATCTGCTTTGTCTAGTCTCAGGGTTGGAGAGGCTGGTGGTCATGTGGTCTTTTAGTCCACTGGACTGATTCTTTCCAAACACCTTCAATTTGCATCACATCTTCACATTAGATAGCTTCTCATGACATCGTAAAATTCTACCTACTAGTCACTGAAGTAGGACGTAGAACATTGTCTTTATGGATTATGTGTAGCATGGTGTCCCTATAACTATGTTCCTGAGCCCCCATGACCAGAAACTTATTCCTTCAAGGTTTTGGTAATCTCCAAGATGTGTAGGATAAGCACTCAATCATAAGATTGGTTTGAATTGCAAGGTCGGTGTTTTTCAAAACTCACCAGCCACTCCTTGGAAACCCTATACAGGGTCACTATAAGTTGGAACTGACTTGATGACATTTACAACAACAACAACAACAAAGCTCCACCACATTCATAGATATATTTACAGCAAAGGTATCCATGTACAAATATTCTCTGTCGAACCATTATATATGGGTGAGTGTACACCCACTCACCTTCCCACACCTGTTCCCTCTGCATATTTATCCAAAGCTCATTGCTATTTCAGGATTGTGTATCTAGCAGTATTTACCTTTGTTCCCTTTAATGCTTGTATGTCTTCCTCTGCCTTCATTATTCTGCTAACCTCCCTCTTGCTGTGTATTGTTTTTTCCATTACCTAACAACATGTTTCTACCCTCTGGCCAGTGAATTACTCCTTCTCTCCCATGCTGTTGTTGTTGTTAAGTTGCTTCTGACTCATAGAGATTTATATAGGGCTTCAGAGGAGCGGCTGGTGAGTTTGAACTGCCCACCTTGCAGTCCAACTTGACCTGTGGTCCAGTGCATTATCCTGCAGTGACACACCAGGACTCCCCCTCCCACCCTAGGAAATATCAAACAATGTTGATTTTTAGGCAAAACCTTATTTGTCCTTTGGTGATTAACTAATTCCACTGAGTGTAAATACCCTACAGATTCATCCATGCCGTGAGGTGCTTTGCAGTCCTGATTCTTCAACGTGATACAGTAAAGTTCCTTTGTGTCTCGAACTTTTTGAAGTACCTTTGTGTATATAAACACACACAAACATGCACACATATATATTCATATATATGTGTGTGTGTATATCTATGTATGTTGTTGTTGTTGTTGTTAAGTGCCATTGAGTTGGTTCCGACCCATAGAGACCCTGGACAGGGAGTGTAATGAAGTATGGCCACAAAATCAGAACATTTATTAAACAAAAATATCCTTATGTGAAGCTATTGTTCCTCCTCCTAGATCTATATATTTCTGAAGGCAATGCTTACATCTCCCTAACTCTTCCCTAAATAATTCTGCAATATTTGATTTACACTATGTCAAATGACAGTTTTGGCTTCCTTGAGGGCTTTGAATTCAGTATTTCTTTTAAGCATTCTTTCAGTTTTATGAACAAAAAGAAGTCTGAAGGGGCAAGATTATGGCTGTAGGGTTGATGAGGTAAAGTTCCCCATTAAAACTTTTGTAGGACAGCCCTTGTCATTCTTGAAGAATATATGGGTGCATTGCTGTGATGGGGTGAAAAAAATCTCACAGAACAACTTTCCTGGCCTTTTTGTCATCAATAGTTTTCAATTTTCCAAAAGTTTCTGAATTATAAGCCCCTGTGCTCACCTTGTGTCCTTCTATAACCTTCTGAGCTGACCTCTCTGCCTTGAATTTAGCTGGTCCAGCAGATGCCCTGAAAGTCACTATTTTGACCAGGCCTCTTTGGAAGGCACCTTAAGAAGACTAAAATAATGCATTACTGAGAGAATCTATCTGCAGGCATCCATTGATCACAGCGGTGGTCACGGGCCATGGAGTCAGTTTCAACTTCTAGTGACCCTGTACAGGGTTTCCGAAGCTGTGAATCTTTACAGGAGCAGAAAGCCTCATCTTTCTCCCATGGAACCGCTGGTAGTCTTGAACTCCTGACCTTGAGATTCACAGCTGGGTTCGTAACCACTACACTACCAGAGCTCCTACTGATCACAGAGACATGTTTCCAAATGTTTTGTTTGAAATATACCTGTGCATATATGGACTAGAAGCCTAGTAGCAATCTTTTTTTACTTACTATCCTGTACCTGTGCATATACAGGTCCCCAAAAATCCCAGGTAGCGTAATGGGTTACTTGTTGGGCTGCTTAATGCAAGGTCAGCAGTTCGAGTCCACCAGGTGCTTAGTGAGAAAAAGATGAGGTTTTCTGCTTTCCTAAAGATTTAAACCCTGGGAATCCTATACAGAGTAACGATGAGTCAGAATGAACTTCACAGCACACCACTACTGTTATAAAGATCCCAGCGCGGAAGTCCCACAGCAGCACTGAGGAAGAACGTCCTAGTAATCTGCTTCTCTTTGAGGGGAGTCATTCAGAACTCTAAGGAGTGTAGTTGTACTTTGAAGCATATGGAGACATCATGAGTTGGAATCAACTAAATCACAATGGGGTTATTTATTTATTTATTCATTTATTTATTTATTTATCTGTCTTATCTGTCACAGTACGTTCACGTGCCCCTGATGCCATCTATAGAATCCAAGCATAGGTGGCGTCCTGGTGTGGTGCTGTAGGATAAGTACTAGACCACAAGGTTGGTTTGAACTGAAATGTCGGTGGTTCAAACTCATCAGCTGCTCCTCACAACCCTATACTGGGTCACAAAAATTTGGAATAGACTCAACGGCACTTACCAACAACAACAAAATCCAGGTAGCTATACTTTGTCTTGTGAAAACATGGCATTTTAGAAAAGAAAATATAGGAAAAGGCAATAGCACATTGCCTTACTTTTACACAAGTGTATATTATATGGTCCCCCTCACACATTAGTTTCCTATGTGTGTTATGCATGTTACATGCCTTTACACGTTTTTCACATGAACAGGCGATGTTCGAAAATACAGTACTAAGAATCTCTAATTTTCCAGGCATAATGTAAAGTCAGTCTTCATCTGGACTTGCTAACCTCAAAGTGTTGCTATTTTAAATTAGCAAATGCTCTTTAAATAAACTTTAGTGGTGATCAATGCCCCCAACATACAGGACAACATTTCTGACAAATTCTACAGACTTCCTCAGGCTCACTGCCCATAATGTCCCTCTGGAAAATGCCAGAATCTCCCCTGCCACAGCACTTGAAACAGGAAGTTCCATCCTTGCCTCCATCTCTTGGGTTAAAATTGTTGTTGTTGTTGTTTGGTGTCCTCGAGTCAGTACTGGCCAATAGTGACCTTATGCACAACTGAAGAAAACACTGCCCGACCCTGCACCAACCTCACAATCGTTGCTACATATGAGCCCATCGCTGCTGTCACTGTGCCAATTCATGTCGTTGGGGGTCTTCCTCTTTTTCACTGACCCTCCTCTTTACCAACCATGGCTTGCAAATAGCACCCTTTATATACTTAATTCCCACTCTTTTTTTTTTTTTTTTTTCAGCTTAATTACTTTCTTAAACTTCCTTCCCTTGCTGTGTTAAAATTGGACACATGATGTAACTCTCATATGTTAAAGTGAATCTTGATTTGCATCTTTCTCCTTTTCAAGACTAAAAGTTTCACAAGGATAGGAGGAACGCTCAGTTTTGTCTCTCTCTTGGGGATAGCTGACAAAATACTCAGTAGGTATTAGTGGACTAAATAGATATATTAAGAGCTGAAGAAGTTAACAGCGTACATTAGTTTTAGAAAGGATGTTGTTGTTATTATTAAGTGCCCTGGACTTGGTTCTGTCTCATAGTGACCCTGTACGTGGTTTACTGAGGATTTAAATCTTTGAGGGAGCAGAAAGCCTCATATTTCTCCTGTTGAATGGCTGGTAGGCTCGAACCACAGACCTTGTGGTTCACAATCCAGTGCTTATCATATGGAGCTACCACACTCCTTATAGAAAGGAGATAGTTTTGCAATTAACTGCCTGAGACGTAAGGGAGGAAGGCTCCTTGTCTCGCACATCTTGCCTGTATCCGGTAGAGCTGACAATGGTACTTTGCTGTGATTAAGTGTTAGGCCTTCAATGAGGGAGGTGGTACTGATGTAGGAGGGCTAATCGGGACTACAGCAAAACAGAAGCATCCTTCAGGGCAACATTACAGCCAGGCATCAAGGCAGGATCACCTTCAGAGAGATGAATTTATTGCCAGGAGGAAAACAGCATGCATCATGCCCAATTGGTGAGGTTTGCTCAGAAAAAAAGAGGAAGAACTGATGTGAATAGCCCAGAGAAGTGCAGTAGATAAAATCTGGGCCAACTGCCCAAATGAAAATTATTTCCATGATTCTAAAACATATAACCGATGTGGCACTGTAGGATAAGCACTGCACTGCTAACCACAAGGTCGGTGGTTCAAACCTACCAGCTGCTCCTCAGAGTGGGTTGCAATGACTCAAACCTGACTTCATAATAGTTAACAAAAACAACAACAACTAAACTATAGAAAACACACACATACACACACCCTTCTTGTTCCTCTTTGCTTCTTAAACTCATTTGTGTCCTGCCAAGCAGTCTGCTTCTATGAAGAATACAGCCATGGGAACCCTGTGGCACAGTACTACTCTGTCCAATAGGATTGATTCAAGGACAATGGGTTAGTCTTGGATTCACAGTGATTCCTGTGTGATGACTGAGCTACTATATTCCATGAGGTTTTCAATGACTGCTATTGTAAAAACTCAAGAAATGGTTTTATATTAAAAGGAAACATTCTTGGCTGGTTAGCAAGGGTGGGAGGGAAGGAAGCATAATTCACTGGTTACAGTGTAGACACGTGTTAACTCAGGTGATGGGTCAGGGAATAGACAAGAAGAGGGAGGTTGCCAAAAGAATGATGAAGACAGGTGAAGACACAGAGAGGTATGCAAGGGCTAAAAGGGGAGAGAGACAAATAGTGAAATCTGTACAACCCTGAAACAGCAATATTCTGCAGGTAGTTACAGGGACAGAGACACAGGCTGAATAGATATGGGATGAAGGATAGGATATATGTATCTATTGATATATCCCACAGATATATAAGAGTTTGAAAGAGGATGTCTGTAAATGTGTATTTACCTTCCCTGAAAACACAATTATGTGGTGAAGCAGACAACAGGCAAAATGATGAAAACTTCTCTGATATTATCAAATATCTTCAAACACTGAGTTGTTGGGGCTGGGGGCTCAGGACCATAGTCTCAGGGGAAACCATGGTCAATTGGAATAATATAGTCCACAAAGACAACATTCTACATCCTTCATTAGTGTGTAGTTTTGGAATTTTAAAAGTTCATGAGCAACACTCTTAAGGTACAGCTATTGGTGTCTCCATGTGCAGAAGAAAGAAGAGTGATGAGAACTGAAGAGGTTTGGAATCAATGAGTCTAAAGGGCTAATGGAATGTGAACTTCAGTCTCCATGACTCTGAGATCAGAAGAACTAGATGGTGCCCAACTCCCACTACCAACTGCTCTGAATGGGATCACATGAGAAGTCCCAGATAGAGCAGCAGAAAATGTGAAACAGAACTCAAAATTACTAAAAAAACAAAACAAAACAGACCAGGCTTACTGGTCAGAAAGAGCCTGGAGGAACCTTAGACTATGACCCTCGACCACCCTTCAGGTCTGGAAAGGAACTCACCTTGTTGCCCAACTTTTAGCCAAGCATTAGTGAGGTATACAGAGGAACAAGAACACTAATAAAGTATGCTCACCACTTGTTGTTGTTGTTGTTGTTGTTAAGTGCTGTCAAGTCAGTTCTGATCCATAGTGACCCTGTATAGAGTTTCTGAGGAACAGCTGGTGAACTTGAACCACTGATCTTATGGGTCAAACCAACTTTGCAGTCCAGAGCATTAACCCACAGCACCACACCAGGACTCCATAGAACAGTCAATAATTTAAAAATCAAAAGGGCAGCAGTTAGCTAAGGAGGAAGTTGAGACTGGATGGGAAGGTGAGGGGACCGTAATGAGAGGGAGGAAGTAGGATAATCATTGTTGCATGAAAGGGATTCCAGTCAGAGAGGAAACAAATGATTTGTTGGAGGTAAAACTGGTGATCTTCTCTGTAAACTTTCACTAAATTCACAATATGCTGTTGTTGTTGTTCAGTGCTGTGGAGTCGGTTCCGACCCATAGCGAGCCTGTACAGGGATTCTGAGGCTGTAAATCTTTATGGGAGCAGAAAGTCCCATCTTTCTCCCGCAGAACAGCTGGTAGTTTCGAACTGCTGACCTTGTGGTTTGCAGCCCAATTTGTAACCACTATGCTACCAGAGCTCCTTAAATTCACAATATAGTGTCTTTAAAAAAAACAAACACAGAGGTAGCCTTGCTATAATATCACAAAGAGTGCTGAACACTAATATTGTGTTTAGAACACCATGAAACTTGATACAATTTATGTAAGTAATCTAGATATTTATACACTTGCACTTTTATTTAGTAATGCTTATAAAACCAGCAGTAGAGTAAGCAGTAATTTTTATACATAGTAATAGTAAGCCAACAATCATCTGGATACTCATTTCATTTGCCTGCACCTACATCGTGTTTCAACTGAATTAGTGTAAATATACAGAAAATAATAGAGTGTGGTTTATGTCTTCCTCCCTCCTCCCTTCCTTCTCATCCTATTTCCTTTCTCCTCTTTTTCCTCCTTCTTCTCTCCCTCCCCCTCCTAGTCCTTTCCCCCCTTCATCTTCTTTCTCTTCCTGTCTCATACCCATAGACAAAATAATTTATGATTCACAAGAATTCAAAGAGTTGGGAAATAAGTCAAAACAGCATTATTTTCATGTTTCATGCCTAATTTATAATTCCTTAAAAGCATTTACTATAGAATAGAAGATAAATTACTACACATAAAATTAAGATAAATTCAACTTTGAAACAGCATTTTGGAAAATAGTTAATTTTTTGAAAGGGTTCTATCTGTAGGAGGGCATACTGTGACTAACATTCTTTGTTCTGCTCATCAGTGTACGGTAATGGTTTGGTTGCTCACTTCAATGTGTCCTTAATGTGAATGCCAAGGATGATGGCTGGGTTTCTATTCTCTGTCAGACTCCCTACAATGAGCCATCCCTGCAGATGGGAGCCTCTGCCACTTTCCTCCTTTAAAATCAGTCCCATTCAGTTCCTGAGCCAAAATGAATAAAGTGGAAAAAGTTCACCAAACCAAATGGTGATGATTTTTAGATCAATTAGTTTGCAGCTTTTCTCTTTATCGCTCCTTCAAATGGTCATCATTTTTGTACTAATTAATAAAAATTCATTATCTGTCTTAGCTTTCCTATCAATTAGAATGCTGTTCAGAAACTGAGCTGGGCAGCCTGGGTCCTGATACCCTTATCCTTCTTGACCCCTGTCAGCTTCCATCTCCAGACACTCACATCGCCTTCCTAAGGTTTCTGGCTGTTTCTCGGTAACATCACACTTTGGAGTATGACCTGTGACCTGGATTCCTTCTGCCATATGGTCCACCAGGTTGAATTGCAGGGACATCAGATTATCTCTACCATGCTCCCTCTGACATAGGCTCATAGATACTAAACCCTAATCAATTCTACCTCCCAATTGCCCTATGTGTTGAGGGTTTTTACAGGCCTCATTTCAAGGTTACCAGTAATAACACGGGTTAATATTGGGATGCAATTATACTTAAAAGATTTAGGTGTTTAAATGAACTTCAAGTTTAACTAGACATTCTGCAATGTTAGCTGTCATATCCAGTAACCCTAAAACCGACTCTAATGGTGCTGAGTCCAGGGCAACTGAATCCAAACTGTAGGCCAGAACCAAATAATCAGAACTTATGAGCAATTTCAGAGCCTTATTCAGCCCAAGGACTTCGGGTGGGGTGTTGTAGAATCAGCACTGGACTGAGAACCACAGGGTTGGCAGTTGAAATCCACCAGTTGTTACTTGGAAACCCTATACAGAGTTGCCATGAGTTGGACCAGACTTGACAGCACTTAACAACAACAACAACAACAACATTCAACCCAAGAAAGCACTCTGGTATCATGTCAGACCTCGCGGTCATGTCTTTTACCATTTTGTGGAAGAATATTTTTTACTCAATATTTCAATGTTTCCACCAACAGATAGAGAGTTTGACTTAGACAGATTCAAAGGCACTTCTTCAAATCTAAATTCCATAGTTTCTAAAAAAAGATTTATTTCTCACTCAAATCCTATTATTCCTATATGTAAATACAGTTTTTTAGCATGTATGCCTAAAACTTGGACCCCTTAGTCCCATGGCATCAAGAGTTGAGTACTTGGAGAATGTCTATGTCTCTACACATGTGTTAGTGTGCCTAGATGTCACGGGAAGGGGACAGTCATTCTGGAAACATGAACTGGAACACTCTTGCAGATTCTCACAACAGAAAAAGAAACTGTAAGCTTCTAAAATCCCTTTAAGGGCGCCATTATTCTGCGCATGATTACAAGAGGTGGCACTAATAGACTTCTTAGTCCCTGGACAGCAGGTAGAGAAAGATACTAAAAAGTAAAGTGTGGCTTCCTTGCTGCTCTTTCAAAGTTTTAGGTTTCCAAGGAAATTATATTACCCAGGGCAGACAAATGATCATTTTGTCACAATAAGCCATAGTGATGGTCATTAAAATAAAACTAACTTAATTTTAAATATGAGATAAAATAGCATAATTTTTTTAAGAAGTAAATGTCATTTGAAAATACATATATATTGATTATCATAATAACAGGCATTGCTGGTCTCAAAACACCTCTGAAAGTGAGTTACCCAGGTGGCGTGTTGAAGTCATGGTATTTGAACCAAGCTGAGACTGATATATGGAAAAAGAAAGTTGCAACATAACGTTTCAAATGAAACAATATAAATGTTCAGTAAGATATTAGGAGAGAAAGTCAAAGAATGTTGTACGTAGACATTTGCCATTTACCTTGATCCAATCTAAGTTATGAGAAAGCTATTGCTAGTATATTTATTTCCCAGCTGAAGTAATCATAGCTGTGAAGTCTAGTGGTACTTTAGAAAAAATCAAATCAGAATACCTAAAATAATTATAATAATATGATTTCAAGTTACAAGAAAGGAATGGGATTCTCACTAAATATATATATTGTGGTGGTGGTTATATGGTGTGCAGTCGGTTCCGACTCATAGTGACCTTGTATAGGGTTTCCGAGGCTGTAAATCTTTACGGGAGCAGAAAGCCTCATCTTTCTCCCACAGAACAGCTGGTAGTTTTGAA
>NW_006408574.1:16825121-16827156 GCF_000296735.1 Chrysochloris asiatica
GTAAAGATTTACACCCTCGGAAACCCTGTACAGGGTCGCTATGGGTCGGACCCGACTCGATGGCACTTAACAACAACAACATTTATGGTCGTATGTGTATTTTAAATGGTGGTAAGTAAGTAAAATTTTACATTTATGTAAAATTGTACACAGTTTTATAATTACATGTGTCCTTTTCAAAGTCTTTATTACCTTCTGTCATCAAATTATCCATTAATGTTAAGACATTAAAAATACTTTTTAAAGAATACTTGTAACACTGGTTTGGAAATGAAAGTTTATTATGTTGAGCCAGCATTCACATTGCATCATATTTGTAAGTAGAATGGGATATGCAGTGCATTCCAGGTTAAGGGCATAGGTCTCAAACCAAGAAAACACAATTTCAAATTGAATCTTAAAGACTTTGAAAGCAAACTAAATGAGTCTTGTTGTATATATATATATTTTTTTGCTTCCTATAATTTTACAAAGCAATTTTTATCTGTCAGAGAGGGCTGAGCCAGATATTGAGAAAGTCTAATTTGAATAAGATGTAAAAATGCATAACTGCCACAGAAAAAACAAAATAAGAACCTGACTTCCATACCAGATACAGTATTTCATCTTCAACTTCTTGGGAAACATTTCAGGCTCAAGAATGACAATTTACTTTAAATGGAAGTTTTTTTGAGCATAAAAATGTGGTACTTAATGAATATTAAATCTCTCCTGGATGTTTCTTCTTTCACATATAAGGCCAGATTGAAGACTGTTTTATGATCTTATAAGAAATTACCCACCACTTATATTTTAAAATATTCCCCCCAAGTTATTCAGTTTCTTAAGGCTAATGTTTTAGTAAAACATTAAGGGTTTTATTGAACTAAGGATTGTTGCTGTTGATGAGTGTCGTCGAGTCAATTCTGACTCAGTGATCATTTAGAGTTTCTGAGGAGCAGCTGGTGGGTTTGAACTGCTGACCTGTGGTTCACAGTTCAGGGCTAATTGCACGGCACCACATCATGAATTCAAACCTAAGGGCACAGAAACTTGAGCCACATTTTCCACACTTATATTTAAATTCCTTAAATATTTACTATTTTAAGTAATTTAAAATATGATTTTATAAAGTTCATACATATTTTCAGGAATAATAAATAATCTCTTTAAGTTTTCATTGGTACTTAAAGGGTTGCAAATACCACTTACACTAGAAAAAGCATCCAAAAGGTGCATTAATCTACTCTTACTTTTAGAGATATTGAAATACAGAGAGAAAGCTCTGAAGCATCTGCAATGACTTCTGAGAACATAACATGCCAAAGAACATTGAACCTCATAAAACAACAGTGAGAAATTGTTCTTAATTGTTATCACCAGCACGTCCTAAGATAAATTAATAACTAGTCCGTAGGCAACCTCTATGGAGTGCAGTTGTACTCTGCATGCATGGGTTTACCAAGAGTTGGAACTTATTGGATGGCATTTAAATAGACCATACTGAGTGGCAATATGAAGACACTCACCCAGAGACTCATCAGTGGGGTACACTGAGACCTGCAGTGGCATTTTAGGATAAGCACTGGACTGCTAAACACAAGGTCAGAAGCTCACACATTGGAAACCCTCTGAGGAGTCCTTATGAATGAGTCTGAACCAATTGGAAAGACATCAAAAACAATTGGCAATATTAATAAATTAAAACTACTGCTTTGCCTTTGTAGTTTTTAATTGTGTTTGTGTATGTACTCAACTTTCGTTTAGTCTTTTTGTTAGGGTTTCTTTTTTGGGAGGGGGATAGTTTTATTACTATGTGTTTGAGATTCCATACACTGACCCATGTTACATGTTGAGTTCAATGGCTTTTATGATATGCACAGAACCATGCTGCCACCGCCATGTTGTCCCTACACACAAAACGCCATCCCTGTAGCAGTCCTCATCTCGATCCAGCCCTCCTTGTCCTCTTGCTGCTGTTAAGTGGCTTCAAATGCTGAGCTGCTTCTGAGACATAACAACCCATTATAGGGTTTCCAAGGCTCAGATCTTTGCA
>NW_006408574.1:16828231-16830953 GCF_000296735.1 Chrysochloris asiatica
ACCAGCTGCTCCTTGGGAACCCCATATAGGGTCGTTATGGGTTGGAAGTGACTTGACAGCACTTAAAAACAACAACAACTTGTCTCATCTGGGTATTTCATATACTTGAAATCCTACAATATTATGGTAATTTTTTTTTTTTTTTACTAGCTTCTTTCTCTCAGCATATTTTCAAGGTTCATCCGTGTTGAATATCATCAGTTTCTAAATTTTGTATTGCAAAATGTTATTTCATTTGAAGAATGTATGATATTTTATTTATCCATTGGACGTGGAGTTGCGTCTACTTTTTGACTATTATAAATAATATTGTTATGAACATCTATGTACACATTTTTGTGTGAATGTGTGTTTTTTATTTCTTTAACGTCTATGCCTTAAGTAGATTCCTTTGTTTTGTGAAAACAGAATTCACTGTTGAGCACATTGTTTTTGCATCCTATTTTCTTCATGAAATTTCTATTTCCTTAAGAGCTGAGAAAAAAAAAATGCTATGTGTTTTTTCAACAGAAAACACTACAATTTGGTTCCTGTGAAGTTTGTATGACATAAATTCAGTTGACAACTTCTGCTTTCAAAAATCCCATCAGCGTTTGAACTCACATAAAGAGTGATATACAAATACCTTGGAAACCTATTATTTTCATTTGAGATCCTGTTTAAAAAGTCAGTAAATGAAGCTAATTGCTGCTCTTCAACCTGACACTTTAAACGAAGAGAAATATTTAGCTATTAAAATGCTTAATAAGTGGTTAAAAGAAAAGTAAGAATAGATTGCACATTGTGTGTGAATTCTTTGATAGCTTTCTATCCTAACTTCTAATACAGGTCTTACTTCAGTGGGGCGAGGAAGTTCAATGTTCTCCATCGGCATTCTGCTTCAATTTGGGAGAAATGAAATCTGCCTGATGTCGCTGTCAAACATACTCAGGAAGATCTGATGAGCAAGCCCATAGGAAACGTGTCTTTTCCCAGAAATGCTGTGATGATTGGCACAATGTGTGTGTATATTTTCCTTTCATTTTTAAATCTGATATTCAGAGAAAAGCTTACCTTTTCAGATGATGTACCCGTAATGTAACAATATGGAAAGCTACAGTACAATTCCCACTAAGCAAAATAGGACACAAAGGAGGGCTTAGAAGTGCCCTTTAAAGATCAGACATAGCTCTAGAACCCATGTCCCTGTATGCATCATCACTCAGCAGATCCCTCTGGTTTCACATCGTCACTCAGTGGGGTACAACCAGATGCCGTCTAGCCGACTCCAATCTGTGGCAACCCTGTGTGTGCAGAGCAGAGATTTCATGGCCATGGAGCTTTGGAAACCTTCCTTCCAAGGCATCTCTGAGTGTTTTCAAACCCCTTCAACCTTTTGGTTAGTAACCAAGTCCTTAGTAATTTATGCCATCGTAGTGTAGCGCTGTAGGTTAATGCGCCAGACTGCAAAGCTGTTTGAACTGCAAGGTCGGCAGTTCAAAGTTACCAGCTGCTCCTCGGAAACCCTATACAGGGTCGCTATGGGTCGGAACCGACTTGAAGGCACTTAACAACAACAACAAAAGGACTCTTCAGAGTCCTGGTGTGGCATTGTAGGCTAATGCGTCAGACTGCAGTTGTTGGAACTGCAAGGTCAGTGGCTCAAACTCACCAGCTGCTCCTTGGAAACCCTATACAGGGTCGCTATGGGTTGGAATCGTCTCGATGGCACTTAACAACAACAGGGACTCTTCAGTGGGGTACATAATCTATGCACAACAGAATGCAACATGGTCCAGTCCTGCTCCAATGCCTTTGTGCTTCAGCCCATTGCTGTTTGCACTGTACCAATCCATCTCATTAGGGGTCTTCCTCTTTTTCACTGACCTCTCAATGTAAACAAGCATGATATGAGGTTTAAAAAATATATATTGATTGAATGAATACATTTTGAGAATCCATTACATTCAAATAGTGAGCATTTTTTACATTCATGTAAGCAAATTATCTTGATTACCACTCTTACTAATTGCATTATGTCCCATCAAAAAATATAAATTGTAAATCCATTTTCTATGCTTGTGACTACAATCCCATTTGGGAATGGGTGGTCTTTGTCATGTTAATGAAGCAGCCACAGTGTCATGAGTCAACCTCTTTAGAGACATAAGTGATTAAACAGAGTAGACATGGGGGAAGAGTGATGCCAAGCCACATGAAAATCTCCTAGAAACAAAGACCTTCCTCCAAAGTCTTAGAGAAAAAAACACCATGATTTCAGATTTCGAGGTTCTTAACTATAAGAAAATAGATTTCTATTTGTGAAAGCCATCTTACGGTATTTCTGTGATAGATAGATCACTAAGACAACCAGGGGAGTAATTGAGACCTTTTAAGTGACAGGCATTATTTTTATGGTTTTTGGTTGATTTTCAGTCAGTGCTGAATCCTAGCGACCATAGATACAACAGAATGAAATACTGTTTTGTCGTGTGCCATTCTCATAGTAAAATTGTTGTTGCTGTTCAGTGCCTTGGAGACGGATCCAATTCATAATGACCCTGTATAGAGTTTTCAAGGTGTGGCTGGTGAGTTTAAACCTCCGACCTGTGGTTAGACCTCCAGTGCCTAACCCATAGTGCCACACCTGGCTCCCACAGTATAGTACTGTTGTTAATAAATGCTGCTGAGTCAATTCTAATTCATAAGGACATTTAAAGGTTTTCCAAGGAGCAGTTGGTGA
>NW_006408574.1:16831463-16845838 GCF_000296735.1 Chrysochloris asiatica
AAAGATTGACAAAGAGTATTGAATATATCGTATGTTGCCAAAAGAACAAACACATGTATCTTGGAAGAAGTATAGCCAGAATGCTCCTTAAGGCAAAGATGGTGAGACTTCATCTCAGAAATTTTGGATACATTATCAGAAGGTACCCATCACTGAAGAAAGACATCATCTTTGGTAAATGAGTTTGGTAAATGCATTTTGAGTTTCGTAAATGCAAAAGAGTCTGATTATCAAGAAGATGGACTGACACAGTAGCTGCAACAATGAGCTCAAACACAACAATGATTGTGAGGATGGTGCAGGGCCAGCGATGGTCCATTTTATGATACTCGGGTGACACCACTTAATAAAGCAACAGCAACAACTAGGGCGGCTATGAGTCGAAATTGACTTGACAGCATCTTAAAACAACAGAAATAGTTTTATCTTGTCAAATGCACCTTAGTGTGGCTCCTAAGTGTATGTCCGAATTTTACTAAGGCCATATGTAATTCACAACTCCTGGTCCATTACAAGATGTTTCAGTGAGTTGGTCCAAATACAGAAGGGCACTGCTTATCAAGAGAACAGCTAAGAAGGAAATGATGTATCAAGCCTGATGCTGTTGCTCCCTGGAATGTAATGATCAAGATGAAACTCCGCTTTCACAAACTAAGGTTCCTAGTTGGTAGCATACTGCAGAGAATAGAACACAACAGAGCATAAAAGGAACTTACATTGATGTACTTTATTAAGGCAATAAAAATAGTGGTGAAGCTAAAAGTATTTATTTAAAAATATATTGTGCTGTGTTTTGAAAACTAAAGAAAAGTTTCTAGCTGACTCAGTGTAAAAATAGTTATGTAGTGGGATAAAAAAAAAAAAAAAACCTAAAACAAAAAATAAAACCCTACATTGTAAATCACAAGGCTAATGTTCGACTTGTAGTGATGACCCTTGAAAAGAACTGTGGCCTGGAAAAACTCATTTCACATCATGAATTCATTTAATGTTTCTTGGACTGTACAAGTTCATGAGTAGACCTCTAAAGTCCCATCCAACTCCAATACTCTATGATCCCATCACATGGAAAAGTATGGGGTAAAATGGATGCTACATAAATCATATTAAATACACAAAAACATCAGTTACCATTGAATGGATTCTGATTCATAATGTCCTGTGTGCGTTATAGCAAAAAATGTGTTCCATGAGGTTTTCAATTATTGTAAACATTAGGAAGCAGTTTTCTGAGATATCTTTAAATGGATTCAAACACCAAGCTTTCAGTTAGTAGCTAAGTGCTTAACCATTTCTACCACTCAGAGCTCCATCAGATCACACTAAGATTCAATCATTTCAAACAAAAATATAAACTGAATGGTTTATTAAATGCCTTTGTATGTGGATGTGGGGGTGAGAGGAAATGAAGAGATTATCTCTAGAGACCTCCTCATTTCTTCTAATCCCTCACCAGAATTGTCTTGACGTTCATAATTCTGCCAACAGTCTCTTCAAGGCAATCTAGTGCCGTCTCAAAGCAACCCTGTATAGGGTTTCCAAGGTTGGACATCTTTGCTGGAGTAGAAAGCCTTATCTTTTTCCCATGGAGTGTCTAGTGGGCTTGAATACCTGACCTTGTATTTGGCAGTCCAGTGCTTATCATATAAAGCCACCACGCTCCACGAGATTTCACTATTGTTGTTTTTAGGTGCCACCGAGTTGGTACTGACCCATAATGACCCTATGCACAGAAGAATGAAACATTGCCCAATCCTGGGCCAACTTCACTATTGTTACCACGCTTGGTAACAATAGCAAAGCTTTTACTATAATAGTAAAAAAAAAAAAAGCTTTTACTATAATAGTAAAAGGTTTACAATAGTGACACTTTTACTATTAGGCACCTTAAAATTCTTCCAGCCTCTGCTCATTACCCAATTCTAAAACCACGCCATAGTTTAGGTATTTGTTAGAGCAGCCAGCACCTATCCCTCAGTACTAAAGTCTGCCTTTGATACATAACAGAAATACCACAAGGGAACTGACCTGTGAGGAATCCCTATCAGGAGAAAGGTCACAATCAGAGTGTGACTGAACTTTTTTGGAGGTAGAAGTCCAATCAGAGGTGCTATAACAATAAAATACTATCTTTAAACATCATGTCTCAAAATACCATTTGCCAAACTGCTTCCTACAGCCATTATCCAACATTCCTTTTCTTTTTTTCTTTTCAACCAGAAAAAGAAGACAAGGAATTGAGTCTAAGCTAGTATGATTTAAAATGAGAATGACATTGGGCAGTGAGTGTGGCAGTAACAAAAGTCAGACACCAAAGAGGCTGAACATGAAGCCTACATCTATCGCACAAGTTTTTTGTTGTGGAGCAGAGAAAGAGCCGTTCAGAAGTTTTAGGAACAACGGATTATGCTTTCTTTTCTTTTTTCTTTGGAAGGAGTTCTGGCAGTGCTGTGGTTTAGGTGTTGGGCTGCTAATCACAGGGACAAGGGTTCAAACCCAGCAGCTGCTCATCAGGAGACAGATGAGACTCTGTGCTTCTGAAAAGATGTCAAGTCTCGGACATGCTGTGAGTCAAACGGACGCCATGGCAGTGGGTTTGGGGGTCTTCTTTGGTTTCAGGGTGTTGTTTTGTTTTGTTTTTCACTTTGATGGTGGTTTTGAGAAGTCAAAAGACATTCCATTTAAGCATATTTTTAATAACTTAAAAGTCAGATGTATGTTTCATCAGAATTCCATTTATTTTTGGTCATCTTATTCTCAAATTAATTTTCTTCTGGGGATATTCAGGATCTAGCTAGCAACAATAGAAAAATGTCCTCAGGAGCAATTATAATGGCATAGAAGGCAAGTGTGTATCGTAGTGGCTGGTGATAGGGTTGTTGTTATGTGGCGACAGCATTAAACAGTTTCACCTAGATCATTTACAGATATGATGTGGCGACATCAAACGTATTTCAAATATTGTTGAAATATTTCTGGTGGATTCATGGTACAGTTTAGCAGATAGACTATGATCTTAGAGTACTCTTTTCATATCTCAAAAGGACTGCCACGTAAGTGTGTGCAGGCTTCTTATAGCACAAGCGCAACACATTTAAGTTCTTGTTGTTAACTGCCATTGAGTCAGTTCTGATTGACAATGACCCTGGATAGGGTTTCTAAGGCTGTAAATCTCAAAAGGAGCAGAAAGTCTCATCTTTCTCCTGTAGAGGTGCTGGTGGGCTCGAACTGTTAACCTTGTGTTTAGAAGCCCAGTGCTCATCTACAGCATCACCACACTCCCTAATACATCTAAAAGGCCACCACTTATGTGGTTGTTGTTGTTATGTGCCGTGGAGTTGGTTTCGACTCATAGCAACTCTGTACAGGGTTTCCAAGGCTGTAAATCTTTATGGGAGCAGAAAGCCTCATCATTTCTCCCACGGAACAGCTGGTAGTTTCGAACTGTCGACCTTGACGTTAGCACCCTGATTTGTAATCACTACACTACCAGAGCTCCTTAGCCATTACCAATTTGAGAATTACGACATAACCATCTTGCAGGTGGGAATGAAATGGTTTTTCTTTTAAAAGTACTGTTTATAATTTGCTAATTTTAAGAAAGATAGATGTCTTATGTGGAAGGAAAAGAATTAATTTTTTGCACAGAGGCATCCTATGGGAAACCTGATGTGTCACTGTTGCCTAAGAATTTGACTTACCCAACCGCAAGGAAGGTGATTAAAACCCCCAGCCACATGGGCTAGAAGAGGCCCTGCATCAGAGATATACAGTTCTCCCTTGGTCTCTGTGAGGTCCTGATTCCAGGATCCCTGTGGAAACCAAAATGTTCAAGCCCCTCATTGTACAGTTTTTGCATATAACCTATGCACACTCTACCGTATACATTAAATCATATCAACATTAATTATGATAATGAATAGAAAGCAAATAGCCCTTCAAGCTCCCTCTTAGCATTTGAGGAATGACTTTGCCACTTACTTGCTCTTTAGGAGGAATTTTTATAGAAACAAAGGGCACACAGTACAAGTAGCAATGGATGGAAGACCCCAAGTAAGCATGCTCATACAGAAGTGCTGGCGGGAGACTGAGGGTCTGTAAAGTGGGGTTCATTCATCTGAACTCAGCATAGTGTGCAGTAGGTAGCACATATGAATTTTGCTTTCTGGAATTTTCTCCCCAAATATTTTCTATCCTTACTTGGTTGGATACACAAATGTGGAATCCATGGATATAGAGGGCTGATTGTACTACTTTGAAACTATTAATCTTTGGACAATTTATTGAAGATCTTTACATCTTATTGTTGGCCCTGGTCTAAAAAGATCATTAATGTACTTATAGTCTTATCTGAAGATGAAATTTTGTTGACTGCTAAGGCACTAAGTATTCTATAAACAGACTACAATCCTGTGTTAATAATAAAGGTGTTAAGTTTGGTGTCATTGGGGTGTGGGGTGGGTGTGTGAGGTACAGGGTATATTCTGTGATTGGGAGACAGTGCCATAAAGAAGGGAAGCATTCCTTCTGTCTTTACAGGGCCACAAAGAAATAGGTCAAACACTCCCCCTGAGCCTGCCCCTCCCCCTCTTAAAAAAACAGATGCCTTTGAGTCAGTTCCAACTTATAGCAACCTCATGAGTTTCAGAACAGTAACACCCACCCTAGGATTATCAAGGCGGATGTTTTGGGAGCTGTATTTCAGGCCTTTCTTCTGAACCTCCTCTAGATGGACTTAAACCATGGCTGTTTGGGTTAGCAGCCAAGTGCTTAACCACTAGGTCAAGGCAACCGATTTCAAAATTGGAGAAGGAGATTAGTAGAAGAATTAAAATGTCCCTGTAAAAAATCAGAGACATGCAATTTGGAGCCAATAAATGATAGCACCATAAGCACAGTGAGTCTTAGAAATGCATTTGAGATATCCTGAGGGGAGAAAACTCCCTCAAAGACATGTGTTAGCTTAAGTGACAGGTAAACAATATACAAGAAGGGGGAGGGCAATACACAAGAAAAGGAAGGGTGGCAGATGGATAAGGAAGACCCAGGATGGAATGCAAAGAATGAGGAGGTAGAGGTAAATAGTGCTAGATAAGTTGGAACAACAATGCTGTGAGAGTAGACACATGGATTGAGACATAGGCTTACTGGGTAAGGGAGGGGAAAGTAAAAGATTTATGTGTTTCACTGCCTTGTGGATATTGTTTTCCCTTGCCTAGTATTGTAAATAGATATTCATGTGTGATAGAAATGAATATTGGGAACCATGATACAGAAAGCTAATAAGTCTGCCTTCAGCCTGACTGGATTTGTTAAAAGGAGAGTTAGAATTTTCCCAGAGCAATAGGCTTCTTATTACGCCTTTGTAGAGTATGGGGCTTTAGGTGGAATCCTGAGTCCCACTCAGAATCTTCTGACTTGGGGACATTTTCATTGGAAAAGACATGCAGATTAATCCAGAGCTGCTGGGAGAAGAGAAGACCCTTACTGAAAGAAAGACCTTCATAAACAAACAGGCTAATTGCCTTTCTGAATTTCAAGTAAGCTGTTTGCTTTGGAGAATCAAGGCAAGAAAACTCAATCCATCAGAGAAAATCCCCTACTAGGGCTAAAGGTAAAATGGAATCCAAGAACAGTCTAGTATGCTCACTTGTGACCACCTGGGTCTACTTATGAGTGGAAGTGGCAGAAATGCAGCAATGAACACACAGGCTGAGTTTGGACATGTTCCTTTGGCAGTCATTGACCTCAAGATGAGAATGAGAAGAGGAAGGGCTGGCTGGTCTGAAGTTTATGGTGTTGTATGAACTCCTGAGCCCATGGCCACTTACCTAGCCCCTGGAATCTGGAGCTCAGAATGAAGGGGCCAACTGGTCTGAAGTACAGGGAAGTATGTGTGAACTTCCAAACCTGAAGCTAGTACCCATTTGACCTAGCTTGGATGGCTAGGGCTGAGCTGATCAGAACTTAACCAGATGAAGATAAAGATGGTTGATACTATGAGCAAGTATCAGTTGGTACAATTTCATGAACTGGATTTTGCTTATGGATACAGTTACTCAAAATTCCAACCGGAATGGAAGATTTCTCATATCAAGGAATATACATGTCTCGTCAGTGTGCTGGGTTGATAGGGATGGGCAAGTCAGGCATTGGCTATTAAAAATGGGGAACAGGGCTATAAAGGCATGAAGTAACTGACTCACAAGCCTTTATCGTATGCTCAGTTTCTGAATGAGGAGGGTAAGATAGAATCCCCACTGATAAATTTTTCTCGTTTCCAGATGGTGGTGGTGATGGCTGTGTACCATGGAGTCGGTTCCGACTCATAGCGACCCTGTACAGGGCTTCTGAGGCTGTAAATCTTTACGGGAGCAGAAAGCCTCATCTTTCTCTCACAGAACAGCTGGTAGTTTCAAACTGCTGACCTTGTGGTTCGCGGCCCAATTCGTAACCACTACAGTACCAGAGCTCCTTTCAGATGGATATGGTGAAAAGGAATGGGGGAGATGCTGATAGGATCTTATGACTCAGTTGTGAGAAGTTGTTAGCAAGATTAATTGTGATTGCCACAACTGTAACTGTAGAAGATGTGCAACTAAAGGGGGGAAGTAGCTGAGCTTTCATTTCAAATGATCCCAGGATCATGAAGAAGGAAAAGCATGAATGGAAAATGAGATACCTACCTAGAAAAGTGGAAGCAGCAGAAACGGTGGCAGAGTCAGTGGGCTTGGGAAAAAGATCAGCTTTGGACTCTAGGCCTTGGACTGAGTAATACCTGTATGCCTCCTGGCAGAAGGCTGACTTACAGAATATGCCCCTTAGACATGTAAATTAATATATAGTCTTTTCTTTTGCTTTGTATGTGTGCATCAAATAATTTTGCTTTGTTCATTTGTGAAATATAAGATGTAAATGGGGAACCACAGAGAGGAAATAGGATAACTGTCGTTGCACGGAGAGGATTGTAATCATTAAGATGCAACAAAGTGTATGATTTGCTGACTGTAAAACTAATGATCTTGTCTTTAAACCTTCACTCAATTAAAAAAAAAAAAAATTAAAAAAAAAAAAAAAGGCATCGTGATGAAAGACGAAACCTTCAAAATCAATATGGCGCATGTGGTTTGGGGACCACTGTGTTTGGGACCTTTTTGAATAAGAGGCTTCATTTTGGCTTTTGGACCAAAATGTTATGGTTATGTTTACCTACAGGGGACAAGCTTCCATTCATCCTGCCTCTTTCAATTGGCTTGCTGGGATGGCATAACTTCTGAATAACCTTATGCAATGATGCCATCTGTCTTAGTGGCATTCATGGCAGAGATATATTATAAAACAAAAACTAAAAAAAAACCAACAATTTGCAGAGGATCTCAGATTAAACACATACAAAGTCCTTATTCAGTTGTTGATTTATTTTTCTTTGGGTAAAGCCATAGGTTCAGCTAACTAACAAGTACATGGCACACATACATACACCCTGCACTCTCCTTCTTTCTTTAGATGCTCTTACCACTTACCCCCAAGGACAAGGAAGAAAAAGTAGCTAATATGCTCATAAAAAGAAAGGGTAAATTGAAAAATGATACTAAATGCTAGTGATTTGAAAAATGATCAGATCTCAGTATGCATAGTTCCTTGGTAAATCAAGACAAAGCCATTAAAATTATTATAAAAATTTCATTTGAGCAACAAATCTTTAGACATATTCATTCCACTAGCCTCTAGGTACTTCTACAATCTAATATATAAAGCCCTAGCAGATAAAGGTATGCATTTTAAGCCTATAAAATCCACTCTTGTATATTACACCCCTAGAAAATTGATTTAAAAGCACATATATTGCACCTGGCATATGCCTAGAAAGTAAAATGTTCTCATGGTTGGAAATTGTAGGTCTAATCTTTTAGGAGTAGGGAAGGAAAATCTATAGACGTTATAGTTGCTGGTCAGACCACCATGATTGTCTGTGCTCTTCTCTGAATGGACAACATTGGTCTAATCAGAACCTAAACTAATATACAAATGGTGCTGCTATTGCTGTTAATGGGATTGTTGTTGTTTCTGTTGTTAGTTGCTAGTGAATTGATTCATGGCAAACCCATTTGTGCTGAATAGAATTGTTCCAGAGGGTTTCAAAGGCTTTGACCTTTTGGAGGCAGATCGCTAAGCCTTACTTCTGAGATACCTATGAGTAGATTTGAACACCCAACCTTTGGATGAATAGTCCAGTATTTAGCCATTTGTGCCATACAACAGTAGAATAAACATTAATGAAATTACTTTATCCTAGAAACTTTTAGCATGGCCTATCCAAGGGATAAACTAAGAAGGAAAGGAAGGGAAAGGGTGTAACAGAGTCATTCATCAGTCATGTGCCAGGCAAATGTTTCTGTTTCCATTATGTAGGCTCCTCCTTTTATGTGTACCTAGAGTTTATTATCTCTTATTATGTGGCCTTTATGTTGTCTAAACTTGATCTCTTGGGGTAAGTTATTTAAATCTTCAACCACAACAACAAACTTCATTTTATAAGCACACTAAATAATATTAAATATTTAGATTTCTCTTAGTTTCCATAATCGATCAGGACTTACACCCTAGAAATTTAGAAGAATGTATTTCACATAGCTCATTTTGCTACTTAATTCTTGATATTAAGTATCAAGAATAATGATGGAAATCCTTAGCATTAAGTTTGTGTACTTTTTGAAAAACAATTAGCAAAAGATGTGCATGCTGTCTTGTGTCTGTATCATTAATTTCTATTTAGCTTATTTTAAATTAATTATCTATCAGAATTTTGTAAATATAGAAGGCAGAAAATTATTGTGATTAAAAATACATACTGAACAGGAGTCAACTGAACTAGCTGTATAACCAACAGTGTGATTGCAGGACATTTCTTTATTTCTTTAAGTCTAAGTTTCCTTATCTATATATTAATTGTGACTATTATATAAATTAACACGTTAGGTTGCTGTAAGTTTGAATGTGTTCATTGCATTAAACTGAGTCAGAGTCTCGGGCACACAATGCCCAATACATGTTCATGTCATGATCACACTGGAGAGTTAAGACCTCCTGGTCCTTCCCGGGCATTTGCTCTTTGTTGGTGTTAGATGCCATTGAATCAGACAAACAGTCTGCCCAATGCTGCACCATCCTCACATTTGTTCCCTTTAGTGCCCATTGTTGCAGCTACTGTGTCAATTATCTGTGAACTGTCTTCCTCTTTTTCGCTGACCCTCCACTTTACCAAGCGTGATGGCCTTCTCCAAGAACTGACCCCTCCTGATATGTCTAAAATACCTGAGATGAAGTCTCTCCATCCTGGCTTCTAAGGAACATTCTGGCTGTGCTTCATTTAAAACAAACATGTTTGTCCTTCTTGCAATCCATGGTGAATGAATGCTTTTTGCCAACACTAGAATTCAAAGGCATCAACTCTGCTTCACTCCAGTTTAATGTCAGTTCATTGTCATAATATATTTTGGATATAATTTCATCTAGATCATATAAGAGTTTTCTGTTTCCAGAATAAAGAACCAGAAGGAATCTATGTAACTTTCGATGCCAAAAACACAAGAGGAAACAAGGTCCATTTTATAAAGGAACAAAGGAAGGTCACGCTCAAATCTGAACTTGATTGAGTTAATTTACAGGCTCCTTCTCATTTATCCAAAGCAACAAATTTGCTCTAGCAAGTTGACCTAGCAATCTTCTATGGACAAACTCAGTAAGAGAGCTTTTTAGAAACTGTCTCAATATGCCCATCCTGCATTTCTTATATGAAACAGAATATTTTAAATAAAACCCTGAGAAAAAGCATTGGCCAGATCTTTTTCTGAATTGAGATATTGTTAATATGTTTCAAAATGGTAAAGTGAATGGATAATTTTATATATTGTTGTTGTCAAGTGGCGTCAATTCGATTCCAACTCATTGCGACCCTGTGTAAAGCATTGTGAAGCAGCAAAGCATCATTTCCTGTATGACCATTGTTCTCACTTCCCTTTCTTGCATTGTAACTTAGAGCCCAATCTTGTAGTATGGAAATCCTCATAGTCAAACTAAAGCCTATCTATGACACTGTTGCTAAGTGCCATCAAATCAGTTCCAAATCAAAGTGATCCATTTTAGGGTTTTCAAGGAGCAACTGGTAAGTTTGAACTGCTGACCTTATAGTTCACATCGACCTTTCAGTCCTATGTTTATCCTATAGTGCCACACCAGGACCAAATCTGCATCCATTCTTAATGAGACTTGCCCCATGGACAGGAATTAAAAATCAACCTAGGCCACTGCAGGCTAGCTAATTATTTCCTATGGCCTTTCTAAGTAAATTTCTCCATGTTGTGATATATTGTAAATCCTAGCCAGTATGTCTGTGATTATGGACCCGTTTTGGAATGAGTTACTAAGGAGTAAAGATTAAGATGAGGCTAAGGAGCTCTGGTAGCATAGTGGTTATAAATCAGGCTGTGAACCGCAAGGTCTGCAGTTTGAAACTACCAGCTGCTCTGCAGGAGAAAGATGAGGCTTTCTGCTCCTGTAAAGATTACAGCCTTGGAAACCCAGTTCAGGGTCACTATGGGTCAGAACTAACTCGATGGCACTTAACAACAACAATAAGGAGTAAGATAACAGTGGATCTATATATTACGAATGCCCCCGGCTTAGCAGAGGGAGAAACTCAAGTCACCATCCTTAGTTTTCCTTAGGGGTATGATCTAGTCTGCTTTAGAAAAGCTTGCTATATCTTGCCCTGGATGGATCTGGCATCTGGCCCAGGACATATGACCTCCAGTTCGTGGGACTTTCATCAGCACCCATAGGCTCGTGCATCAACAGCCTGTCCTCAGACCTGCTAATTAGGGTTCCTCAGCTCCTGAGACCATGCAGGTGAGAAGATTCCACTGAATTGATCTCTGGACTACTGTTTACAACTTGCCAGACTCCAAGATTTCGTGAGCCATTTCTTTGACAACTATGAGTTTTGTTGAACGTTACAGCCTATGGCACAACCCTGGGACTTGAGGGAAGGGAGGAGTGCGATTGTTATAAGTACTATAGAGGAGAGTAACATGTCGGAGATGTTGAACAGTTGGGATATCTTTAACCTCCAACTTATAGGGACCGGCCTTGTGTTGACTTCTATAAAAAGAAATTATCCATGCAGCCATCTTGAAGTCCCTTGGCATGCTAATCAAAAAAGCTATTCAAAATTTTCAGAAAATCATTACAGCCACTTTGATTAGCGCATAGGAGATTTTTGTTTCCTTTGTATAGATATGTTCTATGTATGTTCTATGCTTTGTGCTGTTGAGTCAATTTTGACTCATAGTGATCCTGCATAGGGTTTCTGAGAGCAGCTGGTGGGTTTAAACTAATAACCTTAAGGTTAGCAGTCCAGTGCTGTCTTACAGCGCTATACCAGGAACTCCCAAATTAAAATGTAGGCAAGGCCAGCTCCCAGGGAGTCCAGAGTGCACACAATCTCCTTCAGGAGACCCTGCAGAAGAGCTGTGGGAGCTCAGCAGCCATATTGGCTGGGGCTGGCTCCACTCCTACTCCTATGCTTCCCAATCAGGTTATTTCTGACATGGTCTGCTTTGTACACACAAATAAGATCTCAATGAAGATTCCATTGCAGACAAGGCAGGTCTGTTTAGTTGTGTGTGTGTATGTTTTGTTTTTCCCCTTGTAGATTTAAAAAGTTATCTGATCTGTGTTTCAATTCCTCCCCCCCCCCTTGAATATAAATGAAACAGTACAATTCTTCAAATCAGTTTAGGGCTTACTGCTGATTCTAAAGTAATATCCTTTTTTCTGCCAAGTCGTAAGTTTGAAGATACTCGAGTAACAAACTTGTATTAGTGAATTTTCTTCATGGGTGAAGAAAGCTGTTTCTGGAATTTTCTGTTCCACTTCTCCCTCTTTGAAGAGTCAATCACATTTCTCACCATTCTCCAATTTGCTTTCACTCTGGTCAATAGACATTTACATTTATTTCAAGGGCATGTGCTTATCTATGTATGCTGAAGCTTAGGCGTTTTTGGTTTTGCTTTTTCCTTTTTTTGTAAACAAATTAAAGAAAAACAGACACTGACTTCATGAAAACCGATGTGCTTTCCAGTTATAATTGACCTAATCATTTGAAGAGTTCAGGAATAAAACAGAAATTTTGCTTCTAAGCCTTCCCCAACCTATCACATTTCCTTAGTTATCACAGTCCAGAGCAGGATTTCTTAATTTCTTTTAGTATTTCCTTTCTCTGCTGTAATCTTCCTTCACAACCTACTATATCAGCATCACCATAAAATCTCTTTGAGAATTTTAGTGAGAAATCCCATAGTATACTATCTAAATTCTTCTGCTGCTAGCTGAACATCAATGTGCTCCTCAAATCCATGCAATCAAGTCCATTCTATCTCACAGCAGCCCTAGAGGACAAAGTACAACTGCCCCAGTGGGTTTCCAATGCCGTGAATCTTTACAGAAGTGACTACCACATCTTTCTTCTATGGAGACACGATGACTTCACATTGAAAAATTCTTTGCTTGCAGCCAAGGAATGTCCTACTCAAGCTCGTGCCAAATGCATAGAATCCCCATTAAACATCCAAAACGGTTTACTGTTGTTAAGTGCTGTCTAGTCAGTTCCAACTCATAGCAACCCTGTATAGGGTTTCCAAGGAATAGCTGGTGGGTTTGGACCACCAACTTTGTGGTCCAAACCCACCTTGCAGTACTAGGCCTACTAAAAACCAGGAGTCCTGGTGACACAATGGTTAAGTGTATGGCTATAAACCAAAAGGTTAGCGGTTCAAACCCACCTAGCAGCTCTGCAGAAGACAAGATCTGGTAATATGCTCCCGTAAAGATTACAGCCTATAAAGTCCTATGGGGCACTTCTACACCATCACGTGGGGTTGTTGTGATCAACCAGATCACACCTACTAACAACAATTATGAACCAGGCCCTGTAGTAGCCCCACAGCATACAGCATGAAACCTACAGAAAGCCTCTGCTCTGGAGGATCACTCACATATGCCACACTTTCCAAAAAGCAATTTGGACACCACAGCCTGCAAGTATAAGCCATCCACCATGAGTTTCTTGATTTGGTGCTTTGATTATTTATTCTTATGTCTTTTTCCAGGAATGCCCTCTGTACAAATGCTTAACATCTTTCAAAGTTCAGAGGAAAGTCCATTCCATATACAATTCCCTTTCTGGACATATCTTCCATGTTGAATATTCAGGTTTCTGTTCTGGGTATCTGTGTCATATGATACTGATACAGAAGACACCATTCTTTACTTAATATCATTTTCATTGTATTAATCATCAACATACATGTTGATCTTGCATCTGTCAACTATATGTAACATAAAGAATAAGTGATGGATTCAATCAAGAAGTCCAGTTTGAAAGCACAGACTTTCAATCTCTCTCTCTCTCTCTTTCTAATCATTATTCCTGGTAGACATTTCCTTTCATAATTCTATAAAGAATTTTGTAATGAAGAGGAAATTTATTAAACTTATGAGTGACTGATTACCAGATGTTAGGAATTTTCCTGACTCTCAGCAACAGAGTTGGGAAGGTTAAAGAGGGTTGAGGCAAATAAAACAATATGATCTCAGATGCCTAAAATTACAAAGCAAGTCTCCATTAGTTAAGAGCAATTAGGAAAATAGAAAAAAAGAACGTCAAGTCTGTGTTTCCCCAACTTGAGTGTATATCAGAATCTCCCAGAAATCGTGCAAGGCCAAACACTCAGGATGTCCCAGGAAGGCAGCATTAATCCATCAGAGAGTGTCAGGAAGTAGCACAGCTTCTCACTTAAATATGTGTTCCAGACTTGCACCTAACAGAGGAGCAGGATGTTGAGTCTGGACTAAACAGAACCATGTGAAATGTCCTAACACTATTCACAATGGGGAGCCCTGGTGTGGCGCTGTAGGATTACTACTGAGGCTTTCTGCTCCTGTAAAGATTTACACCTTTGGAACCCCTGTACAGGGTCACTATGAGTCAGCACTGACTCCACGGCACACAACAACAACAACTAACAAACAGCAAGACTGTTGGTTCAAATCCACAAGCCGCTTCCTGGAAACTCAATGCAGGGTGGCTATGATTCATAACCCACTCAAAGGCACTGAACAAACCACAAACAAACAGAATGGCTGACAATGTGAACATTTTGGACCACAGGTTAAGTGAAGCAGCAGATGGTGGTCACTGTATATAATGCTAAGGGGTTTCAAATAATTCATGGAAGATAACATTATCTTTTTATTTCATTTTTCTAAAAATTTTGAAAAGATAATTCCAAAATGGCTGCACCCATACATTGACA
>NW_006408574.1:16847211-16849318 GCF_000296735.1 Chrysochloris asiatica
AATTCGTTTTCTATATTGTGCATCACACATTTATTAAGTATTTCATTTTTTGACTACCATGTCCAATGTGAACTCCATAGTTCCTAGGATGGTTTTCCTCTCCAACTCGGACTGATTAAGTGGGTGACTATTCTGGTAAGGGGTCCTGGTATGGCGCGGTGGGATAATGCACTGGACTGCAATGTCGTTTTGAACTGCAAAGTTGGCAGTTTAAATTCACAAGCCGTTCCTCAGAAACCCTATACAGGGTTGCTATGAGTCAGAACCTACTCAATGGCAATTAACAACAACAACAACAAATTCTGGTTAAAAATAAGTCAAAAGGAGCTCTGGCTGTGCAGCGGTTATAGACTCAGCTGCTCACACAAACAGTCAGGAGATGGAACTGAGACAACAGCTCCTCAGGAGGGGAGAAAGTCTCGGCAAATCACTCTGATCAATATGACACCCAAGAAACCCTATACTGCAGTTCTAGGCTCTCACACCCAGTTTTTATGAGTTGGAATTGACTCAAGAGAACATTAAAAAACAACAAAAACAAATCAAGTGTAATGATGGCTAAAGTTATCCAAGCTCTGAAATAAACATTGTAGTGGACTCTGATGGTGGGTTTAGATGTCAGAATAATGCTAACAACTCTTGGCATAGAGTAGATACCAATATTAATTTTATTTCAGTTGGACTAATTTGCTACATCTTGCTGAAACATTGTTTTTTAATGAGGCTGTTATGTATGCTTCATACATGTGAATGTAATGAGAGAAGAGAAGAGATTATACATTATTCTTAAGATGCTTTGATCTGTCACAGTTTCTAAATCTTACCTAATATCCAGCAGTTAAGAGTTATTCTTGTGAAACATGAAGATACAAAGTAGGCCACTCAAGAAGAAAAAAAATGGCATGAAAGAGAATAGAGTTTTAGACCACGGCTCATTTTAGACTATGTATTTTCTCTTCCTTGTGACCGTTAAAAAAAAAAAGAAATTGGATGCAGCCCAAATTGAATTTTAGATTTCATAGATGTGCAAAATTTAGTCTGAGCTAGTCATCGACCATACATATGTAACGAGTTCTGCTATTTTATTCCAAAATTGTTGAATCCTTCATAATACTTTGAATTAAAATGAATTTCAGATGAAAATTCATCCTTATTAAATTTTCAACAAAACTGTTAAACAGTTACTAAAGGTCAGGACTACAATTTTAAAAATGATTCAAATGTGTTTTTTTTAAGTGAAATTTTCTAGACCAACGATCTACATTTGTTGCACTTATCATGTAATATAACTATTTTAAAACTACTTTACTCATTTGGAACTCCTAAGAATATATTTCATGATCATACAATCTCACAAAATACTGGGGTTCAAAGAGATTCAAACAAGAAAACCATTACAAAATAGGCATTTTGAAGAAATGTTGAAGGAATTGCCTAATTTACCCAGTAGGCCATGTTGGGCATATAAACAGATATTAGGCAAGGTCATGGAAGAAGTTAGGGGAATATGAACTTTCATATCTGAAAGATTATCAGGATTTGAATGCTGACAATACCACCTACTGGTTCCATGAATTTGAATCTTACTCAGTGTCTTTGGATCGCTAAAATGTGAATGATAATGATTACTTTATAGAGCTACCAATTACCGTAATTGATTACCACAGTGTCTGACTCAAAATGGACAATGAAATACATTTTTGAGCATAACTATCCATATTGCTCAATACAGAATTTATCATGTGAGCTTAAAATAGCTTTAACTCAAAAGAGACAAGGCTACTTTATCACTCTCATTAAGTCACTTAGACAAGGTTAGAATTCAGTATCCTTATCTAGAAAATGTAAGGGTTGAATTAGATGGTTTCCCAGAACACTTACGTTATTATTCTATTATGTTTTAAATAGCTGCTGTAAGAAATTCTCCATTTAAATGGCATTAAGATTACGAAACAGATAAATTAACCTAATATTAACTAAGAAACCTCTAAAGGTGGCTCTTAACCTTGGATATACATTAGAATCAACGGAACAAATAATAAAAAAAAAAATAGTTATAACCAAAAAAACAAAACAGACTCTTGGGAGAGTTGAACTTGACCACTTT
>NW_006408574.1:16850316-16930909 GCF_000296735.1 Chrysochloris asiatica
GGGAGTAGAAAGCCTCATCTTTCTCCCGCGGAGCGGCTGGTAGTTTTGAACCGCTGACCTTTAGGTTCGCAGCCCGATTCGTAACCACTACGCTACCAGAGCTCCTAGGTATTAGTGAGTTACAATGTACTGGTAGTGGTAATTTGGAATCTGACGATCACATGTTTTACTATGCCAAAATAACAAAGAGGAATGGGTGTCATATTCATCATCAAAAATAATATTTCAAGATCTATCTTGAAGTACAATACTGTCTGCTATCAGATAATATCCATAAACCTACCAAGAAGACCAAAGAGCTCTGGTAAAATAGTGGTTACAAGTCGGGCTGCTTGCCTCAAAGTTAACAGTTAGAATCTACCAGTATTTCCACAGAGAACAATAAGGCTTTCTGCTCTGCTAAGGATTTACAGCTTTGGAAACCCTATACAGGATTGCTATGAGTCAGAAACCGACTCCACGGCATACCATTGCCACCACCACCACCAGGAAGACCAGTTAATAAAAGTATTATTCAAATTTACGCACCAAGGAGTAAAGACAGTGATGAAGAAATTAAAGAATTCCATCAATTTCTTAAGTTTGGAATTGATCACACATGCTATAAAGATGTATTGATAATTACTGGTGATTAGAATGCAAAGGCTGGAAACAAAGAGGAAGGATCAGTCATTAGAAAATATGGCCTTGGTGATAGAAACAATGCTGGAGATTGCATGATAGAATTTTACAAGACCAATGACCTGTTCATTGCAAATACCTTTTGAAACAAGATAAAAGACAACTATACACATGGACCTCACCAAATGTAATACACAGAAATCAAATTGACTACATCTGTGGAAAAAAGATGGTGGAAAACTTCCATATCATCAATAAAAACAAGGACAGGGGCAGACTGTGGAACAAACCATCAATTGCTCATATATAAGATCAGGCTGAAGCTGACAAAAGTTAAAAAAAATAAAATAAAATAAAAAAGTCCATGAAGACAAAATATGACCTTGAACATATCCCACCTGAATTTAGAGATCATCTCAATTAGAGATTTGATGAATAAGCCACCAACTAATGAAGACAAGAAGAGATGTAGGATGACATCAAGAACATCAGGAAGAAAGCAAAAGATAGCTAAGAAGAAAAGAAAAAAAAAAAAAAATGGATGTCAAAAGATACTCTGAAACTTGCTCTCCAGCAGAGAGACGTTAAAGTATATGGAAGAAATGAGGAGGTAAAAGAGCTGAGTAGAAATGTTCAAAGGGTACCTTGAGAAGACAAAGCCAAATATTATAATGCAATGTGCAAAGATTTGGAGTTAGAAAAAAACAAAAGACCATGCTCAGCATTTTTCAAGTTGAGGGAACTGAAGAAAAATTCAAGCCTCACCTTGAAATGTTGAAGGAATCTATGGGCAAAATATTAAAGAATGCAGAAAGTATCAAAAGAAAATGGAAGGAATACATAGTCACTGTAACAAAAAGAAAGAAATGTTTGATGTTCAACCATTTTAAGAGATAGTATGTGATCAAGAGTCAATGATACTTCAGGAAGAAATCCAACGTGCACTAAAGTAACTATAGTTGGTAAAGAACAAAGAGCCAGGAATTGATGGGATGCAAAATGAACTCTTTCAAAAAAACTGATGTGGCACTGGAGACACTCAGTCATCTATACCAAGAAAAATGGAAAATAGTTAAGATAGTTACCTGGCCAGCTGAATGGGCAATATCCGTATTTATGCCCATTCCAAAGAGAGGTGACCCAACAGAATGCAGACAATATCATTAATATCACATGCAAGTAAAATTTTACTAGAGATAATTCAAAAATGGCTGCAACAGTACATTGGTAGGGAACTACCAGAGGTTCAAGCTAGATTCAGAGAAGGACATGGATTAAGGAATATCATTGCAGATGTCCCATGGATCTTTTCTGAAATCAGAGTACCAGAAAGAGGTTTACCTGTGCTTTATTGACTATGCAAAGGCTTTCGATTATGTGGATTATGACAAACTCTGGACAACATTGCAGAGAATAAGTATTCCAGAACACTTAATTGTGCTCATGAGGAACCTGTACTAGACCAAGAGATAGTTGCTTGAACAGAAGAAGGGAACACAAAATTGTTTACAATTAGGAAAAGTGTGTACCAGGGTTACATTCTGTTACTGTATTTATTCCATCTGTATGCTGAGCAAATTATCCAAGAAACTGGATTATATGAAGTAAAACGCGGCATGAGGGTTGGGGAAAGAAACATTAATGATGTTACAACCTTGATTGCTGTAAGCTAAGAGGATCTAATATACTTGCTGATGAATATAAATATTATAGGCTTTGGAATGGGCTGCACTTCAATGTAAAGAAGACAAAAATCCTCATGGCTAGACCAAGAGATAACAGCAAGATAAATGCAGAAAAGATTGAAGTTGTCAAAGACTTCATTTTCTCAGATCAACCATCAATACTCATGGAAGCAACAGTCAAGACAACAAAAGACGTATAACCTTAGGCAAACCTGCGGCACAAGACCTCTTTAAAGTGCTAAAGAGCAAAGATGTCACTTTGAGGACTAAGGTATGTCTGACCTAAGCCATGGTATTTTCAGTAACTTCATATGCATGTGAAATTTGGACAGTAAGTAAGGAAGACCATTGAAGAACTGAGGTATGATGTTGTAGGAGAATAAAAAAAGTACCATAGATTGACAACAGAAAAAAACAATCTGTGTTAGAAGATGTGCAGCCAGAATGTTCCTTGGAAGACAGGATGTCCAGGCGTCTTCTCTCATACTTTGGACACAATTTCTAGATGCACCAGTCCCTGGAGTAGGAGAGTATGTCTGGTAAAATGAAGAGCCACTAAAAAAGAGGAGGACTCCCAACTAGATGGAATGTCACAGTGGCATCAGTAATAGACCGTGAGGTGCAGCGGGGCCAGGCAGCATTTTGTTCTGTTGTGCACAGGGGCGCTATGAGTCGGTACTGACTCGATGGCACCTACCAACAGCAACCAAGAAAATCCAGAACAAAACCAGATCAGCTCTGGGCCTCAACAACTCAGAAATGCATTTATGAACATTTTATTTAAAACCAATCTCCCAGAGGGTATCTTTATAGTTTTTCTTGTCTAGTCTGAACCAGAAATAGAGTATCTAAAGAGATTTTAATTGACTGGGTAGGTTTTTAAATAAAGACTTTAGAAATTAGCAAAGTCTAGATAAGGACGAAAAATTTCAAAGAGCTGATACCATAGCTGAAACTGTCAATGTGTAAGGATGCAGCCAAAGAGAGACTCAGTCTTGAATACACTGCCTTGGTTTTCCCTGTTTCTTATAGGATTCAAACTGTTTTTATAGTGTACAATTTTAACTGTAGTCTGAGACCTCTTTTTAATAATTTGCCTCTCTACTCCAATGGCAACAACTTGTTGTCACAATAATGTTCAACAACCCACCTAAAGGCTAGTCTACACATGTAGTGTAAGGGAAGTTAAGAGCACATTAAGCAAGAACCCCATTCTATTTCTCAGGCCAAGGATTCCCTGAAACCGATGTTCCACATAGTATCCTTCACTTAGGACCCTCCTCAAACTGCATTCTCATTTTCCTATCTGTCTAGTTCTAGTGTGGTACTGGAAGATAAGCAGTGAACTGATAAAAGTGGTTCAAATCTACCAGCTGCTCCTCAGAAACCATATATAGTCTGGTTAAGAGTCCCAACCAACTGCAGAAAATGTACAAACCTAAACAAATTCAGTCATTCAGATGGATGTTTTTATCCTACGTGGCAGTTTATGCAACCCCTTCAAAGTCCACGTTTTCATAATTGAATTCATTTTAAGGACTAAAAATATTTAGCATAATTTTCATATTTCTCTTAAGAAAATATTCTTCTTCAATACCCCAAGATCAAAATGACAGCATAGAATGTAAGTATTTCTCTATCATAAACCCCTAATACACACATGCACACACACACACCTAAACAACATATAATCTTAAATGTCTCTTTCAGAGAAAAAACTCCCTTGAGCACCAATGATTAGGTTAGATGTCATACTCCATATGATGACAGAATCCTTTAGGATTCTAAATGCAGATCTCATGTGTCCATTGCCTGGATTTACCATTAATGTCTGAGATCCACGTAGGCAATGTCATTGTATATGATTAATAAGTGCTCAATAAATATGCATTAAATAAACTAATAAAAGGTGAACATTCTTTTGTTATTTTAATTTGCACTTGTTTAGGTATTGGTGACTTTGAACTTCTTTACTTGTGTCGATGGGCATTGTGTGTTTCTTCGGTGAATTAGTTACACTATGGGAAAATCAGCCCTGCTCACTCAAGCTCTATAATCTATTCATTCAATATCAGAGATCACACATCGACTGACATAGGTGAGGTTTAAACTGTCTCTTTGGTGTCAGAATGTAACAGTTAATCACTGAGAACTGCCACATAGGACCAAAACATCCATCTCAATGACTGAATTTGTTTAGGTTTGTGTAAAATCTTTTCATTCCTTTACATTGAATGATTACAGAATATTATTTCTGCAGATTTTAAAGATGAAGTATCTATCATTCTAGCATTGGTTAGGTAGAATCTGAATAGATTCAGAAAATGACCTCTAGCCTTAATATGGTTAAAAAACAAAACAAAACAAAAACCTGGTGGCCCAATGGGTAAAGCACTCTGCCGTTATGTGAAAGGTCAGTCGTTCAAATTCATTAGCTGTTTCACAGGAGAAAGATGTAGCAGCCTGTTTCCATATAGATTTATAGTATTGGAAACCCTAAATAGGGGAAGTTCTACTCTGTCCTATTGAGTTGTTTTGAGTCAGAATCAGCTGTGAGGTTTGGGTTCTTGTAAGGAGGTCTGGTAGCATAGAGGTTACAAGTCAGAAGGCGAACCTTAATTAAGGTCAGCAGTTCAAAACTACCAGCCATTCTGTGGGAGAAAGATGAGACTTTCTGCTCCTGTAAATGTTTACAGCCTCAGAAACCCTATACAGGGTCAGTATAAGTCAGAACCAACTCAATGACACACCACCACCACCAACAACAACAACAACAACAACAATAGTATTGTGTCAGGAGGAAACTAGGCCTTGTTCTAGGGCCCAGGCCAGGCTCTGGCTCTTCCATCGTGGGCTTGTGTGAGCCTGGACAAACTCTTGGCCTTTTTGCAGCTATTGTTTCTTATTGGAAAAACACAGAGTAAGGACTAGATGACCTCTCAGTATTGTTTTTAACTCTGACATGCTATGATTTTTAGAAGTATTTACTTATAATTAATGACTCTAGATAGGGGCATTTATTGAAAATATTCTACTTTTTTCCCTCTTAAGAGATAGTTTGCTGTATTAGTTTTGTGGTGCTGCATAATAAATTACCACCAACTTAGCGGCTTAAAATAACACCCATTTATTTTCTTCCAGTTCCAGTGGGTCAGATATTTGGACACAGATTAACTGGGTTCTCTGCCCAGTGTCTCACGGGGCTGCAATCAAAACACTGGCAAGAGTTTCTGCCTCCTTTGAGGCACAGGCTCCTCTTCCAAGCTCATATGGTTGTTGGCGGGATTCTTTTCCTTGCAGCTGTACAACTGATGTCAGCTTGCTTCTTTAACACCAGGAGGGGAGAGAGAAAGAGTCTTCTGTGTTGAGTGTCTTACCACTCAACCCTTTACAATCATGTGTCTCTTAACATCCGCTATACATTATATTCAATAGGACAGTAGGTGATTTGGACATTGACCAAGCACCATATTGTAGTTGGGTCCTGATTTTTTTTAAGCATCTGAAAAGATCCTTAATTGTCAACACAGTTGTGTTTGGTCCTCAATTGGTGTCATTAATAATCTCTCCATATCTGATATAGTTACCTCTCCCATTTTTGTTGGCTTTGTAGCATTCAGCAGAACCAATACTTTAATAGTTTGGAATGTATTTGGCAGATTTTGGTAATTATTGAATGTGACTTGCCTAAGTCACAAGGAATAGCATTCACTGATTTTTCAAAACCTTTTTTGTTTTGTTTCACTCCCAAATCAGTATCTCTTTGATTTTTGCTACAGCTATCATTACCATAGTCCTATAGGAAAAGCCCTGGATCATAAGGTCAGTTTGAATGCAAGGTTGGCAGTTCAAACCCACCAGTCACTCCTCGGAATTGCTACACAGGATCACTATGATTTGGAAACAACTCGATAGCGCTTAACAACACCAACTTTAGCACTGGATTTGCTGCAATTGAATAACATGGTGTACTTGATGATAATCTTTTTTAAAGAAAAACAGAAAAATAATGTCATAACACTAAAGAGACATGAAATGATTCAGATCGGATGCTGCTTCCTGTGAGTCAAAGTGTACACAGTTATATGGTAAACTTTTTAGATAAAAAATACAGTATACACAGATATATATAATCTCATAACAGGCATTTATTATGAGTATCAAGACATGTATTATAGATTATACACAAGAGGCTTGAAAATGTTTGTGGTAAAATGGAATAACACATAATATTTTTCCCCACAAACTTTTATAAGCTCCCCTCTATGTACTATATGGAGTCCAGGTGTGATGCTGTGGTTTAAAACGCTGGGCTACAAAGTCCGTTTGAACCACAAGGTTGGCAGTTCAAGTTCACCAGCTGCTCCTTGGAAACCCTATACAGGGTCGCTGTGGGTTAGAACTGACTCGACAGCACTTAAAAACACCACCAACAACATATGTACTGTATCTTTACCTCTAGGCAGCACAATTGAGTTGCATGCAAGAGACATGAGCTACACATGATGTGTGTGGAAACTGTTGCATTCACTATGTTCCATCCCCTGGTAGGCATTTCCGAATTCTATTACAACCTTATCGGAACAGGGACATACATGTGGAGAGACTTTGCTTGAACAGAAGCTATGCCACATACATGAGTGTATCAACATCTCACTTGATTAGATCAGGCCCATCGAGAGAGATCCGCTCCACTTTGATTAATTTAAGAACTTTAATTACATCCTCAAAAGTCCTTGCCATTTGCCATCTTTCATGGGTTAGACTCAAGTTATAGGTTCAGCCTATACACAAGGTGATTGGTGGTGGTGGTTTGTCGTTGAGTCAGTTCAGACACATAGTAACCCTGTATAGGGTTTTCAAGGCAATAAATCTTTATGGAAGCAGAAAGCCTCATCTGTCTCCTATGGAGAAGCTAGTAGATTCGAACTGCTGACCTTGTGGTTTGCAGCACAACTTGTAACCTACTATCCTACCAGAGTTCCTATACTCAAGGAGAGGGAGATTAAACAAAGGGGTGGACTGTTTAGTTTCACTTCGAAATCTGCATTCCACATTCATACATAGTCTACCACACAATTTAAATTCAAGATGGAACTTTTTGCTTTTTTCCTATATAAGGTCTCCACTTTGAACAGTATTCCAAATGGTATTAATGTTAAATTGTAATTGTAATTTTGAACACTTTATGAAAGTTCTTCATGTTTAATTTCAACTAATGGTTTGCTAGAAATAAGAATTTATTTTAATTAGGATAATAACTATAATAAAGATTTTTTAATAGTTATTAACTCCAGCTCTTCAAACTTTCCCCTGCAAATTAAAGCATAAAATAAAACTGTCCCAAAATATACATGTTTTTATTAATTCTACATGGTGCTGCACGGGTATAATATTTAAAAACTGAAACTTACCTAAAAGGAATTCTATGTGGCTTCACATGAGACATAAAGAAATCAAACATGCATAAAAATGGCTGCAAAATAATTGCTTTTATTTATTTTTATTTTGTATTATGGATATTGGGGAATCTGGTAATGCCACAGGATAAGCACTGGGCTATGAAACACAAGGTGGGTGTTTCGAGTCCACCAGCCAGTCTGCGAGAGAAAGATGAGGCTTTCTGATCCTGCAAAGATTTTTAAAAAGCCTTGAAATCTTGTACAGCACTTAACAACAACATCAACATGGGCATTATGTATAATTTTTGATGGATTAAGCCTATCAGTTTTATTCCTGACAGAGAAACAATTGTAATCACATTTCAACTCCTGAATTTGAATTTAACCCTGTAAAGATTTATAGCCTCGGAAACCCTGTACAGGGTCGCTATGAGTCGGAACCGACTCCATGGCACACAACCACCACCACCATAGATACATTGGAGTCCTGCTGTGGTACTGCAGGATAATGCGCTGGGCCTCAAGGTCAGCGAGTCAAACCCGCCAGCCGCTCTTTGGAGACCTTATACAGGGTCTTACCGATGGCACTTAACAACAATACAGATACACTGTAGTTTGTTGTAGTGTCATGGCGTCTGTTTGATTCCCAGTGACCCTGTATAGGCAATTCAGAGGTTCAGAGGAATAATTGGCAGATGTGAAGCATCAACATTGTGATTAGCAGTCTAGTGCTTACCCTGTAGTGCCACACAGGACTCTAATAGAAACATTACGTGATAAACATTGAAGCCACAACCTTTGTTTTAAAACTACCTCGTTTGGAATACAAATGTCACCATTAATCAGTTGTGTAACATTGGTATGTTACTTTCATTTTGGCATCTCATTTTCCTTACCAATAAAATAGGCATAATAATAGGTGCCAGGCTCAACAAGCTTATGGAGAGGATTACACTTGTTAACGCTGAGAAAAATGCCAGGACATAGCTTTCTCTATTACAAGTATGTGTCTGTACAGTGTGTATTGTAACCACCATGAGTCAGAATTCACTTGATGGAAACAAGTTCCACTTGGTTTACTTTGGTATGAATATAGGAAGATCAAAGAACACAGCAGTATGGGTTGTATCTCAATGTAAAGAAAACAAGAGTCTTCACCACTGGACCAATAAATAACATCAAGATAACTGGAGAAAAGTCTGAAGTTATTAAAGACTTCACATTGCTTGAATCAACCACCAACATTCATGGAAGCAACAGTCTAGAAATCAAAGGACGTACTGCATTGGGAAAATCTGTTGCACAAGACCTCTTTAAAGTGTTGAAGAGCAAAGATGTCAGTTTGAGGACTACGGTGCACATGACCCAAGCCATGGTATTTTCAATAACCTCATATGCATGTGAAAGCTGGACAGTGAATAAGGAAGACGGTAGAAGAACTAATGCATTTGAGCTATGGTGTTGGACGAGAATATAGAAAGTACCATGGGCTGCCAAAAGAACAAACCAATCTGTGTTGGAAAAAGTACAGCCAGAGTGCTCACTGGAGGCCAGGATGGCCAGACTTTGTCTCTCATACTTCGGACATATTGTCAGGAGGGACCAGTACCTGGAGAAGGATATCATGTTTGGTAAAGTGGAGGGTCTCAACGAGATGGATTTGTCAGGTGGTAGCATTGATGGACTCAAGTGTGGCAGCGGTAGTGAGGTTGGCCCAGGATCAGACATTGTTTCGTTCTGCTGTGCATGGGGTCGCTATGAGTTGGTTCCGACTCGATGGCACCTGACAACAACAACAATCCATGCATGCATATAAGAGGGGCTTCAAAAGTTCTTAGAAAGATGTAGCTAAAGATACTGGAATTTTCCCATGTTTTTATTTATTTATTTTGCAGTGCTTTCTCTGTGTGTTTTTTGTTTATGGGGAATCCATACATATTTATATATTTTAATGCACACAAAAATGGAAGCATGACTTTTATATATTAAAATGTATTGTGTATATTAGGGAATTATCATAGAAGAGAATATCTTAAATTTCATAAGGTTACTAAACAATTATTATGAAGGGACAAAGACAACACTGCTTATAAAAATTTTTGATGCAATGGGTTAGACTCTTGAATGTGTGAAAAAAGATACACAGTCCCACAAACGAGTGCAATGAACAATGTTAACAAAAGCATGCTGCAGTAAATTTCGAGGGATCTTCAGAGACGGAGGAAAGGAAGGAACACTCACCGTGCCCCTGGATGACAGTTCTCTGTTCCCTGGACTGGCCTTTTCCGGCTGTTCTTTCTGTTTGAACTCTGGTTCCTGCCATGTTGTCACAGCCTCTCTCTCCAACCTGTGACCTCCATTCTGCTATTGTCTGATTAATTTACTTGCAACTTTCTCCATTTAGAAGCATAACTCAAGCAGGAAAGTCTTATCTCCTTGTCACATCTGAAAAATCTACACTATCCTTATGGTTATTTCTTCAGATAAAGAAGGAAAACAAGGTATCTTTTGTTTTCGGGAAGAAAGAGCCAGAAACTACTTCTAGTTCAAAGATAGGATAGAAAAACTAAAGTCTAAAATTTACAAAAGCCCATTGCAAATAAAATATGATGTATGCAAATACAAGATTCTTTGGAGACCCGAAAAGGAGAGCAGGGGAATTTGCTTAAGAGATGCACTTCTTATCCAATGTAATTAAAGCACTGGGAGAAAAATGAAACTCGGGAGTAATGACATGCTTTTGGCATTTACAAAGTCTCTGGCATGAAAGCTTTATCACTGCCACATTTACTTTACAAATTCTGAAAGGCAGACCTGGCAACTGCCCAGCTTAGAGTGGGGGAATTCAAGAGTTTGCCATGCCACCCCCCACCCCCCGACCCTTTTGAAGAGCTTATTTCAGAGTTGCTAAAATTGGGTTCTGAAAAAAATTAGGCCATATAGTTGAGAGGTTCCAAACTCACTAACATCTATAGTCAAAGAGACTGACCACATGAGGCATCACATCATGAATGTATGATGTGCAACAGCCAAGACACTGCTTGCTCACTGTGCAGCAAAATGGGCATTTCTGTTGTCTTAGTTCTTTTCTTTTTGCTTATTTGTTTGATGTTTCTAAGATTCTCTCCAAAACCAAAGTTCAGATTAAAATTAGAAGACAAGTTAATTATATAGGACCCAATGAACAGTCCGCATCATAAAATCCAGAAATGAGGTATGCTCATAAAAATTTTGTGCAGATTTATTAACGTAAAGTTTCTAGTCTCTAGTTGACACGTCTCTCCACATAAAAAAGCAATTCATCTACCTTTGCATTTTCAATACTTGTTTCTATGCACAAATGGTCTACCGACTGTGACCCACCAAGTAGGCTATAGACGAAGCCAAGAAGGTCAAAGGTGAGCACAGAGCTGAGAACTCTGCTTAGATTGTGGCTCTTGTTAAGTGTCATCCAGTCATTTCCAACTCACAGTGATCCTGTGTGGGGTTTCTGAGGAGCAGTTGGTGGGTTTGAACTGCCAACCTTGCACTCAGCAGTCCAGTGCTTATCCTACAGAACCACACTTGATTGTATACTGCTGTCTAACTTCAGAGAAAATATTTCTGCACATGATCTTTCCTGAACAGCTAACTTTGGAGGTATTTTCTTCTTTGTAAGTAGGCAGGGTTGCTATTCTTTTTTATTATTAACTTCAATATTTTAACTGGCATTAAATTAGGAAAAAGAAATGGAAGACTTAATAAATAAATAAAAAGAAAGGAATAACTCCCAATCGTAATGCAGAAAGATTATTTATTCATCATAACCACAAAATTGGGGCATTGTAAAAATGACGTTGAACATAACAAGCATTATTAAAAATAATAAAAATCACCCAAATTTGAATGTAAGTTTAGTTATTCTTTATGCCTATTAGGAGACCATTTTGATGCCCCTCAAAAACGAGAAAATGGTTCAAAGACTCAATCAACCCATCAACAAACAACAACAACCCAATAAAGCCCCACCGTTATCAATTCGATTCTGACTTACAGCAAACCTAAAAGGCTCCAAAGAGTTTCAGAGACTGCAAATCTTTAGGAGAACGGAGAGCCTCGTCTTTCTCCAGTGGATCAGTTAATGAGCCTAAGGACCTTGTGATTTGCTATCCAACGCTTACCCTGCTACAATACCAGCATACAATGAAGCCTATACATAGAATTGTTGTTGTTGTTAAGTGCTGTCAAGTCAGTGCTAACTCACAGTAAGCCTGTATAGGGGTTTTAAGAAGCAGCTGATGGGTTTGAACCACTGAACGTAGTGCTCAAACCAATCTTGGGATCCGGTGATTATCCTAACTTGTCATACCGACCTCCAAAACAACACACTTGAAATCCCTAAATGAATCAAATGTAAGATTATCTATAAATAAATAGAATGTCATTGTTCGGTGCCATTAAGTTGATTCACACTGATAGAGACCCTTTAAAGGATAGTCCAAAGCTTAACCTACAGCGCCACACCATACAACTGTCATGTAGTTCCATCAAGTTGGTCCCAACTGATAGTGATCCTGCAAAGTGTTTCTGAGGAGCAGCTGCTAAGTTTGACCCATCAACCTTACCGACCTTTTGGGCTATTATCCTACAATGCCGCACCAGGACACCATAGAATAGGAGGAAGAACTAATGCGCCAGACTGCAAAGTCATTTGAACTGCAAGGTTGGTAGTTCGAGGTCACCAGCTGCTCCTAGGAAATCCTATACAGGGTCGCTATGGGTCGGAACCAACTCGACGACACTTCACAACAACAGCACCAAATTAACAAATCTTAACAGGTTGGCAGTTCAAGCTCACCAGCTGCTCCTTGGAAACCTATACAGGTTATGGTCGGAACCAACTCGGTGGCACTTAACAACAGCAACAACAATCTTAACAGGACTGTTTGAACCCTCCCTGAGATCAGAGACTGTATCAGGCTCACACTATAGCTTCTGTCCTTCCACCCAGCCATACATTTGGAAATTCAAATTTAGTAAGCCTGCTTTTAGCAGAAAAGACAAGATTTACAACTTACTGTGAGTTAATTTCAGTCAAGAATTTCTTAAAAGTGATTATTTTGTTTTATAAATAAGAAAAACCCCAAATCAAAGGAAGATACGGCCATAAAATTCTATATCTGCTATAAAATTCTCTTTGACATCTTACACTGTGATTTGAAACTAAACATTTATCGGATATTTACTTTATTTAAAGTACACATCGCATACAAGAAATTCTATAAATGCATTGTTGTTGTTGTTGTTAAGTGCCTTTGAATCCACTCTGACTCATAACAACCCTGCATAGAGATTCCAAGGAGCATCTGTTGGGTTTGAACCACCAGCCTTATAAGTAACAATCGACTGCTTATCCTTGGGTTCCACACGAGGATTCCATAAACACATTGTTGTTGTTACGTGCCTTCAGTCCATAAACACATTGTTGTTGTTGTTGTTAAGTGCCATAGAGTCAGTTTCCTACCCATAGGGATCCTGTATAGGATTTCCAAGGAGCAGCTGGTGAACTTGAACTACAGGCCTTCTGGTTCAAGTGAACTTTGCAGTCCAGTGCATTAACCAACAGTGCCACACCAGGACTCCATAAACACCTGGTGGTAGTGATGTGCCCTGGAGTTGACTGACTCATAGTGACCCTGTACAGGGTATCTGAGGCTGTAAATATTAATGGGAACAGAAAGCCCCATCTATCTCCCATGGAATAGCTGGTAGTTTCAAACTGCTGACCTTGAGGTTCCCAGCCAGATTCGTAACCAGTACACTACCAAAGCTCCGGAAACACACAGGAGGCTTAAAATAGAGTAAGGGAACAAATGGGTAAAAAAATTACTTTAAAACAAAGATGATAATTTAAGGAGTCAGGGGAACTAGATTATTGAAAACTGAACAAGAATGGAAATATTACGAATGTTCACATATGGTGAAGAATGTAATGAATGTCACGGAACAACTTGTATAGAAATGGTTTAATGGGAACCAAAAGCACTTAACCACAATAACAACAGACTACTGTGCAAACTTTCACGGAAACACAATTCACACACATACATGGAGCTACATAAACCTTAACTGAAAACACAACATATATGTGCACATGTGAACACACACATTTAATGGGGCTTTGTAAACCTTCAATGAAAACACACATATATATATATATATATACACACACACACACACACACACAACATGGGCCTTTTTGAATTAAAAGATAATGGAATTTTCCCACAAGTTGTTAGATACCCCAAGTTGTGTGTGTGTGTGTGTGTGTGTGTGTGTGCGTTTACAAACCCTATACACATAGTCAGGGAAGCATATTGGAAATTATAATGCAAAGTAGGATGCAATGGTCATGGTTAAGGTTTAGATCAAATGCTAAGGAGTTCTAAAGAAACCGAAATTCCTTACAATGTGTGCTCTGGATGGTAGAGAAGGGATAGAAACATAAAGTCTATAGTTGTGTTGTTGCTAAGTGCCTTGGAGTTAGTCCCCACTGGATTGGATTTCAGAAGAGTGGCTGATGAGTTTGAATCACTGACCTTGCAGTTCAAACCCAACCTTGTGGCCCAGTGTTTATCTTACAGCACTACAAAATACTTGCACGTGTTTTACTGAAACATAAATGCTGGGATTCTATTTACTTTGGGTTTGTCTATAAGCCTTGTCACATAATAAAATAATAAAACAAGAGCTGTTGGTCAAATATTTTCTTCTGATAGGATGACCATGTATATTAAAATCATATCTCTAAGAATCCTTCCCCAAAGGTTGTATGAGGGACACCAGTAAACAGTGATTGCTGGGTTGTTGCTACCAGCACATTGCATATCAGGAAACATCCAAAATACCATGAATTTATTCAAGAGAAGTGACAACTTCCACCACAAATCCTTGGAAACCCTCTACAGGGTCGCCATGGTTCAGAACTGACTTGACAGCACTTAACAACAACAACAACAACAATACCTCTTCTATCACTTTCTTTTAATATGTATGGCAGGCTAATTATTATTCTCTGCAAATGCTTACAAAGACAATCTTAAGCTTGCGGGTTTACTTTCTTTCAAACTACAAAGGTCTAAAGGAGATACCAATGCAGGCACAAACCCATAAATCAGTTCCCTACAGAAAAACAAGAATGCCAGGCATTTGCTTTGGAGATTACACTATACATAAGCAAGCCATAGTTGTACCACAGTGTAGAATAATTTTGAAAAGCTACTCTTTATGAGTAGAAATGACCATTTCATTAATATAAATTTTAAGATAAGGGACATTAAAAAGTCCATGGACACATGGAATTCAAAGATAACGGAATTCATCCAAGAATTTTCTTTGAAGTCCACTGATACAAAAGTGGAGCACATTGAAGTTATGTTATTATTGATTCTCGAATTTAATTGACTGTTTGCAATACCTTCTTTATCCTTGATTTTATACAAGGAAAACATACGGACATGTTTTATGCAAAGCTATGTTGATGACGTATCTCTAATATCTGACACGCTTTAGGTTTTGAGTCAAAAATAAAAATTAAAATACCATTTATAGATAAAAAGTATAATGAATAAGGATGAAATCTATGGAGGATCATATATTGTTAGCTAGTGTTGTAACTCAACGGTGCATTATCTCAATAAAGGAAATCATACATACACACAGATTTGTGCACTCACAGTGGATGACATCTGAGGACAAAGTCAAGGGACTATGGAAACCAGAGTAAAAAGATGATGTGGTTGCCTGATGGTGGTTGTGGTTGGCTGAGTGTGGTGGTGGTTGTTAGTTGTCATTGAGTTGATTCCAACTCATGGCCAACTCATGTGTACAGAGAACTTCTACATAAGGTTCAAAACTTGAACAGTTCAGAAGCAGACCATCAGACCTTCTACTTGGTCTAAGGAAATCTGTAGATGTGATTAAAATGGGAATCTTGAGATTGGGAGATCATCTTTTTTTATCTAGCTTGTTGTTGTTGTAAGGTGCTGTCAAGTCGGTTCTGACTCATAGAGACGCTGTATATAAGGTTCTGAGGAATGGCTGGTAGGTTTGAACCACTGTCCTTGCAATTCAAACTGAACTTGTGGTCCAGTGCATTATCCTGCAGCACCACACCAGGACTCTGGATCCCCTAGGTAGTAGGTGCTAAGTGTATTCAGAAGTGTCTTCATAGGACAGGGGCAGAGGGAGATTTTGACACAGAGAGGAAAAGGCAATATGAGAGAGGCAGACCAAGAGATAAGGATGTTACACTGGGACGTGACACCATAGGATAAACACTGGACTGCTAAATGAAAGTTTAGCCATTCAAACCCATCAGCTAATCAGAAATCCTATACAAGGTCACTATGAGTCAGAACCGATGTGATGGTACTTACCAACCACAACACTGAGGCTTGAAGATGAAGGGAGGGACCAATAGCCATGGAATGCAAGGACTACAGTTCTAGAAACTGGAATATGCAAGGGAAAGGATTCTTCCCTAGAGTCTCTGTATTTATGTACCATTGAGTCGGTACTGACCTGACTTATAGTGACCTTGCATAGGGTTTCCTAGACTGCATATATTTACCTCTCTTTCTTCCATAGAGCAGCTGGTGGGATCGAACCACCAAGCCTGTGATTGGCAGTAGAATGCTTATTATACAAAATCACTGTACTCCCTCAAGACTTTAGAGGGAGTATTTTCTTGTCAGCCTCATGCCTTCAGTCCAGTAAAACTGATCTCAGACTTCCTGCCTCAAAAACTGTAAAAAAAATAATAATAATTTGTGCTATTTTACATCTAGGGTATTTTGTTATAGTAGCCACAGTAAACTCATAGAGATGATACTATTTACAAGAGTTGTTGAATGAATCCTCCCAGGACCAACACAAGGAAACCTTGCTGGCACTGTCGAATAAGTATTGGACTGCTAAATGAAAGGTCAGCGGTTTAAACCCATCAGCTGCTGTGTGGGAGAAAGATGAGGATGTCTGCTCGCCTTAAGATTTAGTCTTAGAAAGGCTATAGAGGATCCCTATGAGTCAGAATTGACTCAAGTGACAACGGATTTTTTGAGTAGGAACCACTCAACTGCAGTATATCCTATTTTATTATAGTCTGTTAATTAGAAATTTCTTATTCAAAATTGCTAAAAGCAAGCTAGCTAATAGAGGGAAGATGGTTGAGGCTAAGAAGGTAGGAAAAGGTTAATCCATAGATTTCAAGGAGCAAAGTAAATATACTGGACACGTATGTATATACTCACAGCTCTTTGTAAAGTTAAATTGCACCTTGGTGCATCCTGCTAGAGACATTTTAAACTGAAATGGAAACTATGGTTCAATAGAAATGTGTCCCCCACCATTACCAATTCCAACTCCATGGACCACTCGACACAAACACAGACTCTCTAGACGCTGAGAAGCCATCCATTCCTGGTCTGGTATAAGAAGATGTATAGATCAATTCATCTCTCTCTTAAAATTGTGATCTGCTTTTCTAAGATGCTCTTGTCAGCTGGAAGCAGACCAAGACTGAGAGATACATACGAGTATTATCACATGACATCGATGTTTTCTCTAGTAAAGATGTGCTTTATGGGTTTTCATTCTTGCTGACTACTGGAATTTAACCTAAATTCCCATATGCATGTAGCCTTAGAGTAAACTATCCATTACTTGAAGTGCCGTTAGTCCCTATTTTATAAGAGGTTCTAAGGTATAGATCTCAATCCGGGAAAATATCAATGCATTTGTCACCATTTTATTATATTTAACATTCAATATTTTCTCAACAAAAGGCAATACCATAACTTCCGTTGCTCAAGTGAATCCATGTTTGTCTCACCTTTCATATGAAACATCTCAGCACATCTGTCAGCTCTGCTTTGTTGTAAATTTCTATTGAGTCAGCTCAGACTCATAACGATCCTGTAGAGGGTTCCCAAGGAGGGGCTGGTAGATTTGAACTGCTGACCTTGTGGTTAGCAGTATAGTATTTATCCTAAAACAGACCATCAGTCTCTCCCAGCTTTCAATAATATTGTCCTAGTTCAAATTGACATTGTTTTTCCACTATACTACTGTGCTAACCTTTAATAGTTCTTCCTGAGAGCACTTTTACTACACAGCAAGAGCAGTGATGCTAAACTCAAAACATCCCAGTGCCTTCTCATTTTTCTAAAACAAAGTCTCAAAACTAGGCTGCAAACCCCAAGTGATCTGTGCATCTACCGCCTGCCTGACTTTGTCTTTAATGCTTTTCTGTACCACCACATGACCCTCCTTGTTTGTCCTCTTCGACTCTGAGATCTTTGGGATTTCGTTCCTTTACCTGTGCAACTTTTTAAACAGGTATCTGTACAAATGTTAATTTTATATAAAGAGTTACCCTGAGGACTACATGTGTACATGAGGGTCCCCATCACTTCCAGTTCTCTTCTCTCTGTGGTAGATTGCACTATTGTCCTCAACTATTTACTGTTTTCCCTCTAAAATGAGTATCTCTAACCTTGTTCTTCTGTAAAGGGCAATTCTTAACTAGATAGGGTTCCTACAGCCTGAGTCTCAGAGAGAAGATGACACAGACTCAGAGCTGACAGATACACAACGGTCCCAAAACAACCAACATGTTATGTGTGAAAGAGAGAGAAACTTTATCTTAGGGAGTTTTTAAGGTAATTGTTACTCATCATACTGTAGTTAAGACAGTCTTGCTTAGTTCTTTTTACCACTTAATATTATGCATTAGTTAACTTATCTGACTTTTGTGCTCTCTCCCAATATACACATGGATAAGGAGCTCTGGTAGCGTAATGGTTACGAATCGGGCTGTGAACCTCAGGGTCAGCATTTCGAAACTACCAGTGGTTCCACAGGAGAAAGATGAGACATTCTGCTCCCTTAAAGATTTACAGCCTCGGAAACCCTGTACAGGGTCGCTATGAGTCGGAACCAACTCCACGGCACGCAGCAGCAACATAAACTCTTAAGTGCAGGATTTAAAAACTTTTTGCTACTGAGTCTTTTTTTGTATTGTTTTGTTGGGGGAGGGAGAATGTACACAAAAACACTCAGGAATATAAAATAATTGAAACAACCAAAGGGCACATTCTGCAAGCCTGCCTCCTGGCCACCAGCACTCAGTCTTTCTCTTTCCATGAATCTAGAGTCCTCATCTCTGCCTCCCTTTCCAGTGTCGCTACTGAGTCTTAAGGAGCTCTTGTGGTGTAGTGGGTTAAGAGTTGGTCTGGCTGATGATGGATAGCCTGTTGGTTCAAAGCCACCAGATGTTTCATGGGAGAATAAATCAGACAGTCTGCTTGCGTAAAGATTGATCCCTGTTGAAATCCTTTGGAGAAGTTCTACCCTGTTCTGGATGCTTGCTGGGAGTTAGAATAGATTCAGTCACAATGGGCTTGGTTAACTGAGTCTTAAAAACACCTACAAGAGTCCCTGGTAGTGTAGTGGATTGCATGTTGGATTGCTAATTACATGTCCATAGTTTGAATCTACTAGTCTCTCAGTGGAAGAAACCTGAGGATTTCTGCTCCAGTAAGGATTTACAACCTCGGAAACCCTATACAAGGTCACTACGAGTGGGAATTGACTCAGAGGCACACAACCACCACCACCACCAAATACCTACAGCACCTGGTCCCTTCCATTCAATGTTACATAGATGAGATACACTAGTACCTAGTATTTATATAATTTCATATTATATTCATTGTTACAGAAATAAGTGAAAACAAAAAATTCACCGTCATTACTCACTTCTGTATTCCTAATAATTTTGGTTATATTAAACTGCTCATTTAATACTTGTTAATTAGATTTGTTAATTTTTTTGAATATTTATTGAGCTAATGAATAATTTATCATAAACTGAGCTCCAAGTCATATATAAAACAAAACAAAAAAGAGTAAGAACACTCTGGAAGAGGTATTATTAATCTCAAGTTAAGTATCAGAATTTAAGCAGTGTAGTTCAAATCATGCCACATGTGGTTGATATGGGATTCACTTTGGTGATATTGTTGTTGTTGTTAAGTGCCATTGAGTCGGCTCCGAGGAGCAGCTGGTGAGCTTGAACCACTGAGCTTGCAGTTCAAACGGCTTTGAAATCTGGTGCATTATTAACCCACAGCACCACACCAGGCTGACCTCAAATTCTGTGTTAACTGTTTCTAAATCAAATGGAAAGGTTACAATCATAAAATTCAACAACTGATGGGAATTTACTGAAAGACATAGATAAAAGCAAAAAGAAACAGCACAACTTTATCCTTTCTATCCTTTACTTTAAAAAAGAAAATCCTTAATTTCTAGGTTATGTGTAGAGTTTTGTTGTCTATAGTTTAATTTAAAAATATGCTGGAAATGAAAATTGTTTCAAGGTACACATAAAATTTAGGAAGCTTTTCAGAAGAAAGACCAATCCCATTTCAAGAATCTAAATTTATCCTCTTCACAAAATAATGTTGACTTTCCAGGATGCCAGGTTTCTGGAGTCACGAGGAGTCCTGGTGTGGCACTGCGGGTTAATTAATGCACTGGACTGCAAGGTCAATTTGAACTGCAAGGTTGGCAGTTCAAGCTCATCAGTCACTCTTTAGACACACTATATAAGGTTGTTATGAGTACGAGAATGAGTATTCCAGAATACTTAATTGTGCTCATGAGGAAACTGTACATTAACCAAGAGACAGTTGTTCAAACACAACAACGGAACATTGAATGGTTTGAAATCTGGAAAGGTGTGTGTCAAGGTTGTATTCCTTCACCATACTTACTCAATTTGCATGCTGAACAAAAATCCAAGAAGCTGGATTATATGAAGGAAAATGTGGCATCAGGATTGGAGGAAAATGCATTAACAACCTGTGATGTGCAGATGATACAACCTTGCTTGCTGAAAGTGAAGAGGATTTAAAATACTGATTAAGATCACAGATAACAGCCTCTGGTTTGGATTGTCTCAATGCAAAGAAAACAAAAATCCTTATCACTAGACCAATACACAACATCCATAGGAATGGAGAAAAAGATTGAAGTTGTCAAAGATTTCATTTTGCTCAGATCAACCATCAACACTCATGGAGGCAACAGTCAAGAAATCAAACAACGTACTGCATTAGGCAAATCTGTTGCACAAGACCTCTTTAAAGTGTTGAAAGGCAAAGATGTCAATTTAAGGATGAAGGCGCTCTTGACCCAAGCCATGGTATTTTCAAAAACCTCAAATAACAAATAAAGAAGACCATAGAAGAATTGATGCATCTGAGTTATGGTGCTGAAGACAGATATTTAAAGTACCATGGACTGAACAGACCTATGTTGGAAGAAGTATAGCTAGAGTGCTCCTTGGAAGCCAAGATAGCCAGACTTCATTCATCATACTTCAGACATATAAGGAGGGAACAGTCCCTTCAGAAGGATATCATGTTTGGTAAAGCAGAGGCTTGGAGAAAAAGCGGAAGACCTCCAACAAGATGGATTAGCACAGTGACGGCAGCAGTGGGCTGAGGCATAGCAAGAATTGTGAGTCTGGCCCAGGACTGGGCTGTGTTTTGTTCTGTTGTGTAGAGGATTGCTGTGAGTTGATGGCACCTAACAACAATAACATGAGTTGGAGCAGACTTGATAGCATGGATGAAACCACAACATCCATGCCATCTGCCCTTCAGAGTCTATTAGAACCTTGAGACTTTCAAGAAAGATTTGCCTAAGGTCATCTTCAAATCAAGCTATCCCCTAGAAGCAGTTTTGTTGTTAAGTGTCATTGATTTGATTCTGACTCATATCGACCCTTGATAGGGTTTCCAAGCAGCAGCTGGTAGGTTTGAATCAACAGCTTTTTGGTTAGCAGTCCAGTGCTTATCCTACTGCTCACACCAGGACTCCAGAAGCAGCTTAGCTGAGATCTTTATTCCTTAGGATCTGAGCTTTTTCGGAGACCTTTTCTGTTGTTGATAAGTGCCTTCAAGTCGATTCTGACTCATAGCGAGCCTGTATAGGGTTTACAGAGAGGCTAGTGGGTTTGAACAACTAGCCTTGCAGTTAGTAGTCCAGTGCTTATCCTACAGCATCAAATCAGGACTCCAGAAGAAGCTTGTTGTTGTTGAGTGCCTTTGAGTTGATTCTAGCTCCTAGGAAACCCTATACAGGGTTTCCTAGGAGCTGCTGGTGAATTGTAACCATTGACCTTGCAGTTTGAACTGAGCTTGCAGGCTAGTGCATGAACCCACAGCACCACACCAGGACCTTTCTGCCTTAGGATCTGGGCTCTTTCTGAGAACATTTTTGCTGTTAAGTGCCATCAAGTCAATTTCCATTCATAGAAACCCTGTCTATGTTTCCTAGGCTAGGAGTAGGAACCCCAGGGTTTGACTGGAAAATGACAGGCATTACTCTTACTTCAACAGTCTAGATCCCTGCATGGCTTTTAATGTTATCTCCTGAGAAATCAATGGAACAGTGGCCTTCATTCTCACAATCCACTTTCATTGTTTTTTCTTTAAGAACTTTTCCTCAAGTTTTCTGTTCAAATGCAGTCTGATTCTTAACACACCTGTTGTTCTTATTAAGTGCCATCTAGTCAGATCCTACTCACAAGAAACACTGCATAGGGTTTCCAAGGAGCAATTAATGGGTTTGAACCTCCAACCTTGCAGTCAGCAGTACAATGCTTATCCTATAGCGCCATACCTGTTCACACCTTGTTGTTGTTAAGTGTCCTTGAGTCCGTTCCTACTCCTAGAATATACTATATAGGGTTTTCAAAGAGCAACTGGTGGGTTCAAACCATGAACCACCGACCTTGTGTTAGCAGTCCATTGCTTATCTTAAAGTCCCACACCAGCACTCCACCATATTGTATATTAAATACTAACTGTTAAAAACATTCAGGAATCTCTAAAATTCTCTCATCATGGTCCCAAAATATATGAAACATTCAGCAAGAAATTCATTCCGTGATAGTCAATTGACCATACCTCACTTTCATACTAAGAGACATCATTTTCATTCTGAGAGTTTTAGCGATCACTGCTCAAACAACATTTTCCTGTTTTCCCAAGCTTATCAAGTGAGCGAGAGATATTGGGCTGGTTAAACCTCAAATGAATTTGATAATGTTCAGTGGTTATAAATACAAAGAGATGTTCATCTATTGAAAATACTGGAAGGAAAAAAAATCCCATTAAGATAAAATATCTAATTTGAAAGAGGCAGGAAGCTAGGGGAGAAAGGCACATTATTGGGTGGCTGCACGCTGAAGCATAATAACCATTAGGAACAATGATTTTATGTGGCATTTTCCTCATTGTAGAAAATGACCGTAAATCAAGTCAACCTAAAAGCATTTTTTTTTTGGAAAACATTTGCATTCTTAAGTGAAAAATAGTTGAACTCTTAAGAAATGCTTTAAGTATCAATTTGTTTTAACGTTACACATGCATTTCCCTGGACACTTCATTACCTCATGATACAAGTCTTAACTATTTATAGTCAGAAAAGACCTTGGCGATTGTTAAATCTAAACCCATTTTTTAAAACAAAAAGATAGAGAAATAGGTTCTGATTTTTATAAGGTAAGTTTTGTACTTAGAAATACAATATCAAAAATCAGATAAGAGTTTAACTCCTACGTTCTGATTAATGTTAGGGGCCTTTTCACTACAGCTTACCCTGATCTTGAATAAATAATATGTTTGTATTTACTGATCTTAAATAAACAAGCATGCAGGGAGCAGAGAAAGATGTTTGTCTTTGTAACACCATGTGAGTTGTTGTGTTACTTAAGAATAAATAAAATATAAGGGGGCTCCCAAAAGTTTGCAAAAAAAATCCATTATCTTTTCATCTATTTTTCCATGAACTTTCTAAAGCTGCTTTTTACCAATGAAAAGAAGTAAACATCCCATTTAGATAAATTTTAGCTTAATCAATTCATGATGACTTAATATTCAGGTAATGGAGCATGATAGCTCCATAGGAGAAGCACTGGACTGCAAGGTCAGCGGTTCAAGCCCATTAATCGCTTTGTGGGAGAAAGATAAGGATTTCTGCTCCCCCAAAGATTTTTTAAAAATTTAGAAAGTCTATACTGGGTTGCTATGAGTCAGAACCAATTCAGTAGCACTTAACAACAACAACAATACACTGGTAAAAGAGGAAAACTTAATTGTTGAGGGTTTTTATAAATATACATTGTTGAAAATTTTTCATCCTTGTTGATAATCTTTAAAATAACATTGTATGTGGGACATGCGTGTAGCAAGTGGTTTGCACTGGGTTGCTAACTTAAAAGATGGCCTTTCAAAGTCAGTAACTTTGTGGAAGAGTCTTGTCAAACTGTTTCCAGAATTATAGCCAAGAAATCCCCATGAAGTGCTTCTAATCTGTATCACATGGGGTCCACATGATTTCAGGGCCAAGTCAAAGGCAGCTAACAATTACAACATTTAAATAAATTGTTCTTAAGTAAGAAGTGCCAGGGGAGTCCTGGTATGGTGCTATGTGATAAGCACTGGACTGCAAACTGAATGGCTAGCATTTCAAACCCACCACTAGCTCCTTGAAAACCCTATAAATTGTTGCTGTGACTTGGAACTAACCAGCCAGCACTTAACAACAGCCACAAAACGGAGCACAAGTGATTCAGTGGTTAAGGGCTGTGTGGTTCAAACCAACCAGCCACTCCCTGGATGAAAGGTGGCAGTTTGCAGTCAGCCTTGGAAACTCCAGGGGCACCTCTAGTCTGTCCTAAAAATCACTCTGGGTCAAATCAACTTGATGCCAAAAGGTTCTGCTTTGTTTTATTATGATCTTAGCAAAGCAGTTTCATCCATTCAGTCAGCTGACGGCTTTTAGAGTGAAAACAACTTTCCCTAGGGAGAAGAATTTTGCCTCACGACTATAACACAGACGCTGGAGTTCCCAGCTTCCCTGGCCTGCACATTTCAGACTGGAGGCTTCCAGACTTTCAGAGTTTGCAGCCTGCCATTTGACCAATGCATCTTGGACTCGGCAGCCACTGTAGTTCAAAACTACCAGCTGTTCTGCGGGGCGGAAATGAGGCTTTCTGCTCCCGTAAAGACTTACAGCCTTGGAAACCTTGTATAGGGTCGCTATGGGTCGGAACCGACTCGACGGCACTTAACAACAACAACTACCCATACCAAACCACTAAGCCTACTGACCTCAAATCGACCCCATGAATTATGACTACTTCTTATTGTTGTTGTTAAATGCCGTCAAGTCAGTTCCGACCCATAGCGACCCTGTACAGGGTTTCCGAGGGTGTAAATCTTTACGGGAGTAGAAAGCCTCATCTTTCTCCTGCAGAGTGGCTGGTAGTTTCGAACCGCTGACCTTAAGGTTTGCAGCCTGATTCGAAACCACTACGCTACCAGAGCTCCTTTTATGTGCCTTTAAAGTACTCACATACTTTTATTAAAGAACTTACCAGTTTTACATTGCTCTCATTTCCATAAGTATGGTAGACAAGAATCATCCCTGACTCTGGCTCTTGTAAATATTCTACCTCATACAGGGCAAAGGGCTTTGCAAATATAATTAAGGTCACCAGCCTTAAGAAAGATCATCGTTTATGATTCTTACCGGAATAAGATCAATCTAATTCTCTGGCTGGAGCACAGAGGTGTAACAAATGGAGGAGTTCCAGAGCATCAAAGTGTGAGAATGACTTGATGTATCTTTGCTGGTCAAAAGACAGAGGTGCCCATGTGATAAGGGATGCAGGCAGCCTTAAGGAGCTAAGAAAGACCCTGGCTGACAGTCAGCAGGAAATCAGGGCCTCAGCCCTAATGCCCCAAGAAACTGTATTTTGCCAACATCTAAATGAGTCTGATGGAAAAGCTCCATATCATCAGTGAAAACAAGGCCAGGGGCAGACTGTGAAACAGACCATCAATTACTCATGTGCAAATTCAAACTGAAGCTGAAGAAAATGAAAACAAGTACATGAGAGCCAAAATATGACCTTGAATATATCCCACTTGAATTTAGAGATCATCTGAAGAACAGATTTGATACATTAGACACTAAAGCCCAAAGACCAGAAGAGTTGTGGGATGACATCAAGAACATCATACATGAAGAAAGCAAAAAGGCACTGAGAAGACAAGAAAGAAGGAAAAGATCAAAATGGATGTCAGAAGAGACTCTGAAACTTGCTCTCCAGAGTAGAGATGCTAAAGCAAATGGAGGAAATGAGGAGGTCCAAGAGCGAAAAAAGAAAATTTCAAAGATCAGCTCAGGAAGATAAAGCCAAATATTACAACAAAATGTGCAAAGATCTGGAATCAGAAAACCAAAAAGGAAGAACACACTCAGCATTTCTCAAGCTGGGGGAACTGCAGAAAAAATTCAAGCCTCAACTTTCGTTATTGAAAGATCCACTGGACAAATTACTGAATGATGCAGAAAGCATCAAGAGAAGATGGAAGGAATATACAGAGTCACTGTACCAAAAGGAAATGGTTAATGTTCAACTGTTTCAAGAAGTAGCATGTGATCAAGAGCCAATGACACTGAAGGAGGAAGTCCAAGGTGCATTGAAGGAATTGGCAAAGAACAAGGCACCAGGAATTGATGGAATAAAAATTGAAATCTTTCAAGAAAGTGAGGTGGCACTGGAGGCACTCACTCATCTCTGCCAAGAAATTTGGAAGACAACTATCTGGATGACTAATTGGAAGAGATCCATATTTGTGCCCATTCCAAAGAGAGGTGACCCAACGGGTTGCGGAAATCAGTGGACAATCTCTTCGATATCCCATGGGAGTAAAGTTTTACTAAAGGTAATACAGAAATGCCTACAATCATGCATTGACAGTGAACTTCCAGAGGTTCAAGCTGGATTCAGAAGAGGCCGTGGAATGAGAGATATCATTGTGGATGTCCAATAGATCTTGGCTGAAAGCAGAGAATATCAGAAAGATGTTTACTTGTGCTTTATTGACTACATAAAGGATTTTGATTGTGTGGATCATGACAAGCTATGGACAACATTGCGAAATATGAGTATTCCGGAACACTTAATTGTGCTCATGAGGAATCTATACCTGGTCCAAGAAGCAGTTGTTCGAACAGAACATGGGAACACTGAATGTTTTAAAATAAAAAAATGTGTGCGACAAGTTTGTATTCTTTCACCATACTTATTCAACCTGTATGCTCAGCAAATAATCTGAGAAGCTGGGTTATATGAAGAAAAATGTGGCATCAGGATTGGAGGAAGATTCATGAACAACCTGAGTTAACAATTAATAACTCATTAACAATATGCAGATGATACAACTTTGCTTGCTGAAAGTGAAGAGAACTTAAAACATTTATTGATGAAGATCAAAGAACACAAAACAAAAATCCTCACCACCGGACCAAGAAACAATATTCTTATCAAAGAAGAAATGATTGAAGTTGTCAAGGACTTCATTCGTCTTGGATCAACTATCAACACTCAAGGAAGCAACAGTCAAGAAATCAAATGACGTATTTCATTGGACAAGTCTGCTGCACAAAACCTTTTGAAAGTGCTGAAGAACAAAGATGTCGGTTTGAAGACTAAGGTGCACCTGCCCCATCCATGGTATTTTCAATAACTTCATATGCATGTGAAAGCTGGGCAGTGAATAAAGAAGACCATAAAAGAATTGATGTCTTTGAGTTATGGTGTTGGAGAAGAATAATTAAAGTGCCATGGGCTGCCAAAAGAACTAATAGATCCGTTTTGGAAGACATGCAGCCAGAGTGCTCCTTGGAGGCCAAAATGGCCAAACTTTGTCTCTCATACTTTGGACATATTGTCAGTAGGGACCAGTCACTGGAGAAGGATATCATGTTTGGTAAGGCGGAGGGTCAGAGAAAAAGAGGAAGACCCCCAATTAGATGGATTGGCCAAGTGGTAGCATCGATGGACTCAGCGTGGAAACAGTAGTAAGGTTGGCCCAGGATCGGGCAATGTTTCGTTCAGCTGTGCATAAGGTCGCTATGAGTCGGTACCGACTCAATGGCACCTACCAACAACAAATGAATCTGAAAGAGTATTCTCCACCTTGGTCCACAGATAAGAGCCTAGGCATGTGTAACAGTTACGGTTTTGTGTCAACCTGACCAGGACTGGATTTTCAAAGGTTTAACAGTTGAGATGTGCTTATTCCCATGGTGATGAAACCTAATACAGGCATAGTAACTCTATGGTGAGGGGTTACGAGCAGCCGATCAAATCAGTGGATGCTACCTTGGGGGTATGACCTAGTACCAATATATTGGACGCACAGGAATGACTCTTGCTCTCTTTAGATGATGACATGGGACTCTGTAATTGCAAGCCATTTCCTTGATAACAATCCTGCCTCTATGTATATGCATATATATCTTTCACTGGTTTTGCTTGTTTAGAAAACCATGTGTAAGATCGCATGCTAGTGCCTTGACCTTGGGTATCCACAGGAGAAGATCTAGTGAAGTCCACCAGTAAGTTGAGATAGTAAATGTGTGTTGTGTTAAGCCAAGAAAGTTGTAGCAATGTTGTTATGGCAGCAAACGAACACTAGATTTAGTTCTCAGATACAACCAAGTACAGCTGGATTTAGTTTATAGAGTCAACTAAGAACTAGATTTAGTTTTCCTGGGCAGAGAACCTTCCTACCTCATTCTCTGTTGCATGGTTTTCCTCATATTCTAGTCTTTTACAGTGCCTTACACGTTGCTGCCCTTGTTAAGTGGCAAGTCTATACAGAGTTTCTGAGACTTTAAATATTCATGGGAGCATAAACCCTCATCTTTCTTCCATGGAGTGGCTGGCAGACTCGAACCATATTTCTGTGGTTCTCAGTCCAGTGCTTACCATATGGAGCCACCGCATCCCCTAACACATAGCAGATGATCATTAAAGTTTACTGAGTTAATTTAATACTCTCATATCTTCCATCCTTACTCTTATTTTAAGCTGACTTTTAAAAATCCATCTATTTTCAAGAAGAATATAGTCAATTTGCAGCAAAGGCAATGTAAAGTAACACCTCCTCCAAAATATGCAAGAGCATAAATAAACAAACATAAAAAATGAATTAAGAATAGCACATGCCTAAATGTTATGAAATTTGAATACAGTATTTAGCACTGAGAAAAACAAAAGCACAATCATTTTGGTAGTCCTCTTTATCTAGAAGTATGAGTCTATCTAATTTAGAAAGAAAAAAAAAAACAGATCTACAAAGGAGTTCTAAAAATTCATGGAAAAATTCCATTTCTTTTCATTCCATTTTTCAACAGACTTTTTGAAGCCCAGGTGGTGTTTCATTCTGTTGCGCATGGGGTAGCTATGAGTCGGTGCTAACTCAATGGCACGTAACAACAATATATTTTTACACAGGGTCTGTATAAAAAGATCAGGGAACAACATAATAAAAAAATCATCCTTTATAATACATGGCAGGGGGGTTAACCTCAACTGTTATTTCTTCAAGCTGAACTCATTTGTAGCTAGACATGTTGTTTAATTTTTGTGTGTGGGGTTTTTTTTTGTTGTTTTTTTTTTACACAAGTCTGAAAGGGGAAAGCAAGCATATTTTAGGCTTTTGATATCTAGATTATCTGAATTAATAAACAGATTATTCTAGAGAAAATCTTTGGTATCCGTTATTAGCCTGTTTCCTGTCATTTTTCTTCAAGACTGACTCTTTGCAGGGAGAGTAGTGGAATCATCTCAGATCAGTCTAGCTGCCTGCGTAGACCAAGAAAATATGAATTGCAGTATCCCTTACACACAGGGGCTACCAGTGATGGAACCACACAGCAATGTAAATAAGCATTGCACAAGTGATTATCAACCAGGGCTTGAATCACATAGAGAAAGAGAGAGAAACAACAACAACAAAAAAAAAAAACAAGTTAATGTCCTGTGCAGATGATTAGACATGTACAAACCCAATTTATCTCACTTATAGATAAATTCAAACTATTTTCTTCTCAACTTCATTCTTTTCCTATTCAGAAACCATGTCTAGCATCATTAAGTATCAAATTATTTAATGAAATGTGAGGAGACAGAAGCTGTCTAGTGTTTGTGGAACACAGTTTAATACAGTCCCCTGATGTGGTGCACTAGACTGATAACCACAAGTTCAATGGTCCAAACCACCAGCTGCTTCTCGAAAACCCTATACATGGTCACTATGACTTGGAACGAACTGGACATCATTTAGCAATAGTTCCAAACCTGTGTTGACTTACTTTGCTTCTACACTTGCAAGAACATAATGTGGTGCTGTCTCACTTTTCTAAGGTTGTTTCTGTCTCCTAACCATCTTTTCAACTGTTCAATTTTTCTGGAATTCATTGGTTTTCTACTGCCTAAGTCTGCAGTATTTCCAATCCTCCAATAGACTAGAATATGATGACGGTGCCCCCTCACTTAGACCCTTCTCAAACTTTTCCACTAAGACCACCCTAAAGCAAACACATTGCATTGAGTCAAATTCCAATTCATAAGGACACTATAAAACAAGGTTGTAAATCTAGAAGCAGATTTCCTCGTCTAGCTCCCACTAAGTGGCTGGTGAGTTTAAAATCTTTGGTTAGCAGTCCCTTTTACCACCACTTTATACATGGATACACTCAGTAATAAAGTAAGCTGAAATTGAGGCCCCAGGGCAATGGGTGCAGTGCAAAAAAAAATAATAATAATAAAAGCCTACAACAAGGGGGGAAAATGTACTTCACTTCTCATCATACTTTAAAGTCATTGGATAGCTCATAGTATTCATTCTCTTCAATATTTGAGTAACACGAACAAAAAGAATTTCTGAGAAGACTCAGCATTTTGTCCTTCAGTTTTACATACACTCAGGCACATCGGATGCGAAGTGTACACTTTCATGTATCAGTTGCCTTAAAAGTATCAGAAAAAACTGTACTCAGTCTGAAATGCATATTATTCTGTGGTGACAATTCCTTTCTAGGAGGCAGCTTATTACAGCAGAGAAAGTGGCTTCCTAGTGTGAGTCTAAGCAACAATGACACCTAAAGTTTGGCAAAGATGCACTACTAGAAATATTATTATTATTTTTAATATACAAGTTGCTGATATAAAGTTGCTGGCAATCATAGTACAACTATGAATGAAAAAAAAACAAATGAATCAATTCAATAGTCAATCAGTTAGTGTGCTGACAGAGCAGCTTCCAAATCTAGCTCTTTATTTAGAGCTATTGGAAAACGTCATAGAAATACTGATATAGTAAATATCTATGGGAATGTTTCTTTCTGGTTATATGGGTTCTGCTTCAATGATTTGGAAACATTTCACACATGGAAATTTGTAAAGCATCTTTCACATTAAAAAGCTCTGTTATTAAATTGCTGTTTCTTATGATACAGTTCTAAGTTAGCAGGACTAAAGAATGCGTGCATGATTGAAGGCAATGATCTAACCCATCATGCAGAAAAGATGGCTCCCAAAAGTAGCAGAATATATGCAAAATACAGAAAATGGACGTCCTGAATTAAAGGACAGAAATTTAAAGTAACAACAAAATATCTCATGAACACATTATTTTTGTCACTACTACATCTAACAACATTCTTTTTTTTTTTCTATGTTTCTGTTATTGTCAAGTACCAATGAGTAAGTTTCGACTCACATGACCCTGTATGGATTTTTCAAGAAGCAGCTGGTAAATTTAAACCAACAACCTTGTGATCAGCAGTCCAGCGCTTATCCTACGTCACTACTAAATCAAATAAGACTCTTTGTTTTTTGTGTGTTTTTTGTTATGTTTTTGTTGTTGTTAAGTGCTGTCACGTCAGTTTTGACTCATAACAGCCCTGTGTATGGTCCAAGAAGCAATTGGTAAGTCTGAACTGACAACCTTGGGATTAGCAGCCCAGTGCTTATCCTGCAGCCCCACACAGAAACTATAAGAGTTCTTCATATTACCTTAGCAGGGAAAGTAACTGCTTATACCCTAAAATAGTAATCAGGTTGCCTTTGCTAAAGAGTTCAATTTAAGAATGAATTACAGGTTCCAACATCAATATGTCCATTAGTGAACAAGAAAGCATATTGCCAAACTCTGCTTCCATTGGTTCCAGTTATAGTACACATACGATCCTTGCTAAGCCATGATTTCAATTTTCAAAAGTGATAAAGGATATGTTAGAGTTAAGGTCAAAGAAAATTCTTACAGACTGGATTCTAAAACATGCATTTGCATTTGGCTGATACGTACTCATTTATCTCATAGTTTTCATTCAGGGGCCATCATCTTCAGACAATATTTAGCTTTTTCTATTACACAATAAATAAAATGTGAAGATATAGATAAAATCCTAGGGAGACCCATTTTCAATAATTGTGTTGTTTGTTTGAGTAAAAAAAGGAAAAAAAAAGTTTTCAAAGGCATGTGAGTCCAGCCTTCCAGACATACAATTCTGAGCAATATAATAATGCATGGTATTGAAAGGCATATTTTACTGCTACAATCACATTCTTTCATGACTTACACTATAAAGCATTGTCTATTTGAGCACTGAAGAAAGAGACCAGGGGTTTCTTGGAAACAAAGAGATGTTTTAATCATTTTTCTAATTACTTTATTACCTGCAAATTAGCTGCCAACTTTCTAAAGCCTTAGTTTCTTCCTCTGTAAACTGAGAGCTAAATAGAATCTACTACACTGTATTATTTATGGAACTGAACTAACTAACCTGTTTAGTACAATTGCACAGTATGTGATCCATAGTGTTCAGCAAATGTGGGTCACTTCAATTTCATGGTGTTTTGGTTTCTTATTAAAAGTTTATTATAATTAACAATATGAATTAATACTCTGGTATCTGTTATATATTAGTCTTGCATTAAGTACTAGGTAGAATTGCTATTATATTATGAACAAAGATTTTCATTGAGACTCCATTAAGGAGAGACTATTTTGGGCTACCTTCCACCCATGAGTTATAATGGAGTCCTTGTTTGGTGCTATTTGATAAGCACTGAACTAAATACAATGTCAGCAGTTGAAACCCACCAGCCTCTCCTTGGAAGCGCTATACAGGGTTGCTATGAGTCAGAACTTGCTGGACAGCACTTAACAACAAAAACATGATTTATATTTGTGAGAAATACGAAATGTGTATTTTTTGGACACTGGTTTGAATATTAGAAAGAACATTTTTGGGAGACAGGGCACAGAAAAACTACCCTCAGCTATTTTATCAAATGTTTTATGGACAAACAACATGTATAGAATTTTAATCCTCGGATGTTGAGAGACATTGAATATGATTATTTCTATAGAAATATGTACAGAAGGCTTGCACAGAAGTCAAGGTGTTTTAAGGAAGACTGACCTGCATATAACAGCTAAAAGAATGGACTTTTAAACTGCTAAACTTCATATCAGTGGAAAGAATGCATTCTCTCCCTGGTGACCAAGACACAGTTAGGGGGTCTTATCAGAAGTTTGTTTGATGTGTCCAGAGTCATTACAGTTTATGATAGTTGGTTTTGATAGCTGAGAGCAGATATGTCTAGAACTAAGAGTACTTGTTAAGAACATTGAATATATTCATGGGAATGGTAGGATGCATATCTAATGGCTATTTCTTCTATTTGTACTACCTTAATTTATTTATGGAGTCCTGGTGTGACGCTGTGGGTTAATGCACTGGGCTGCAAAGGTGTTTGAACTACAAGGTCGGCGATTCAAGCTCACCAGCTGCTCCTTGGAAACCCTATACAGGGTCGTTATTAGTATGGGTTGGAACTGACACCATGGCACTTAACAACATTGACAACATTTATTTATATCACTAGCAAAAAGAGAAAGGCCCCTAATGAGATTTTCTGACACAGTGACAGTACAGACGGGCTCAAACATAAGAACAATTGTAAGGATGACTACGGATAGGATAGTGTTTCATTCTGGTGTCCATAGGGTTCCTATGAGCTGGAACCAACTCAACATTACCTAGGAAAAATAACATTGGCACCTTTCCCTATTCAAATTATCAATATATTTAAGTAGCTGGCAATCAGATTTTGCCAGCCTAGCTTCCATTCGTTTTCACTGAGGACACATGGTGTATATGGAATTTCACTCACTGTGTTTTCATTTTATAATTAAAATTCAAAGTGGCAATATTTGTCTTTCAGTAAACAGAAAAAGATAAAAACAAAACAAAACAAAACAAAACAAAAAAACTGAATAAAAACAAAAGAAATGAAACACATTTAGGAAAGTTAAAACTTTTAATGTACTTGTACTTCTTGTAGTTTTTTGTTTTTTTTTTTCCCTGTCATCACTTAAAACATTTTATAAATATAGGAATCAATCCATAGAATTGACAAAGAATAAGGACTGGCAGCTGGAAAATATGACTTGGTATTAGAAGCAACATTGGAGATTACATGGCAGAATTTTTCAAGACCAATGACTTATTCATTCAAATACCTTTTTCAAACAACATAAATAACAGCTATACACTCGGACTATACTGGATGGAATAATCAGGAATCAAATAGACTGTATCTATGGAAAGAAGCAATAGAGAAGCTCAATATCATCTGTAAGAACAAGACCAGGAGCTGACTGAAGAACAGACCATCAATTACTCAAATGAAAGTTCAAGTTGAAACTGGAGGAAACTAAAACAAGTCCACTGGGGCCAAAGGATAGAGTACATCCACCAGACTATTTGGAGATCATCTCAAGAATAGATTTGACGCATTGAATACTAATGACTGAAAAGTAGAAGAGTTGTTGGATGACATCATACACAAATAAAGCAAAATCCATACAATTACAAAGAAGACCCGTTAATAAGATTAGTATTCAAATTTATGCACTAATCACTAAAGCCAGTGATGAAGAAATTGAAGGTTTCTCACAACTTCTATAATCTTAAATTGATCAGACATGCAAACAAGATGCATTGATAATGACTGGTGATTAGAACATAGACGTTGGAAACAAATATAATTGGTAGTGGGAAAATCTGCTCTTGTTTATAAAAAGAAAGCTAGAGATCTCATTATAGAATTTTGCAATATCAATGACTTATTGCAAATACACTTTTTCAAAAAAATAACCAGTGACTATACGCATCAACCTCTCCAGATGGAGGATCCAGGAATCAATTGATTTTATCTGTGAAAAGAGATGATGAAGAGTCTTAATATCATCAACCAAAACAAGGCCAGGGACCAATTGTGAAATAGACTATCAATTGTTTTTATGTAAGTTCAAGTTGAAGCTAAAGAAAATTAAAAGATCTTGAGTGTATTTTGCCTGAATTTAAAGACCATCTCAAGAAAAGATTTGACATATAGAACATTAATGAATGAATCCCAGATAAGTTCTGGAATGAGATCAATAACATCATATGGGAAGCAAGCTAGGGTCATTAAAAAGACAGGAAAAAAAATACAGAAAAATAGAATGGATGTCAGACGAGACTGAAGTTTGTTCTTGAGTGAAGAGTAGTGAAAGCAAAAGGGAGAAATGATGAAGTAAAAGAACTAAACAGAACATTTCAAAGGACAGCTAGAGAAGACAAAGTAAAATATTGCAATGAAATGAGCAAAAACCTAGAGTTAGAAAATCAAAAGGGAAGAAAACACTCAGATTTTTCAAGATGAAAGAATTGAAGAAAATAAAAAAGCCTCAAGTTACAAAATGAAGGGGTCTATGAGCAAAATATTGAAAGATGCAGGAAGCATCAAAAGAAGATGGAAGGTATATAAAGAGTTACTATATCAAAAATAATTGTTTGATGTTCGATCATGTTAAGAGGTAGCATATGATCAATATCTGATGGTACTGAAGGAAGAAGTTCAAGATGCACGAACAGCGCTGGCAAAAAAACAAAACTTCAGGAATTGATAGGACACCAGTTGAAATGTTTCAACAGACTGATGTTTCAACAGTACTGGATGAAATTTCATCTATACAAAGAAATGTGGAAGACAGCTACCTGGTCAAGTGACTAAAAGATATCCAAATTGGTCCCCATTCCAAAGAAAGGTGACCCCAAAAGAATGTGGAAATTATCTAACAATATCATTAATATTACATGCAAGTACATTTTTTTCTGAAGATCATTCAAAGATGGTTGGTTGTAGCAGTACATTAACAGGAAGCTTCCAGAAATTCAAGACAGATTCAAAGGAAGCTATTTGCAGTGACATGCACTATGTAACATGACCCTTTCAACCATAGTCTTTGTTTATCACACCAAACTACTGAATTGGACCATGCACACTGGCTGCATTTCCTCTTTTCCTGATGGACCTGGATAAAAAAAAAAAAAAAAAAAAAAAAAAAAAAAAAAAAAAAAAACAGGGTGTGTGTGAGATGCTGAAAGGATTATATGATTCAGTTGTGAGTGATTAATAGGGTCAATTGTGATTGAAAAACTTGGAACTCTGATGTGGGTTAAAAATGTGTTGTTGTTGTTGTTAAGTGCCATTGAGTCCGTTCTGACTCACAGGGAACTTGTATAGAGTTCTCAAGGAAGAGCTGAATGGTTTGAACCACCAACCTTGTGGTTATCAGTCCAGTACTTATCTTACAGAACCATAAAATTAGCCATCTCAGAATCAGGAATGAGGAATCACACCACCATCAAAGAAGAAGAGCCACGAGTGGAGTACATCCTTCGGACCCTAAGATTCCTACAAATTGAACCTCCTCAATCCATGGGACAAAAAGTTGTGACAGGTAAAGACGAGTGCCTTCTAGCAGGAGGCTCACTCGTGGAGTGGGGTTGCCCTTGAGCCATTTTTCCTCAATGCTAAAAGAGCTTTGTAACAACGCTCCAACAGGGCAGAGGCCAAGGGACTATGGTGACTGAAAAGCAGTGACCAGAAAGAAGCCTCCTTTAAAAGACATGCTAAATGCATACAATTACAGGGGTGATATGATCATTCAATTTTTATATTACGTTTAATAAATACTGTTCCTTTGAAGCCCAAAGGACCTTTTTTTGCCCCCTTTGATGTTCAAAAATAAAAACAAACAGACAATAGCAACCAAAAAAAAAAAAAAAACAAAAACACAGGGATATATAATTGTTTAAACAAGCACAGGGCATATTCTGAAGTCACTCTCCTCACCACCAGCACACAATCTTTCTCTTTCCATGAGTCTAGAGTCTTCAGCTGCTCAATCTCTCCATGTCTTCACCTCTGCCTCCTCTCTGGTTTTGCTGCTTCTCTGGATAGGGTCCCATGGTGAGCTCATGCTCTTCTCTCTTGATGCTTCTAGGGTCCTCTATTTCTGGACAAGATTAACTACTGCCCCCCCCCCACACACACACACTTTTGTTATACAACCTCTACTTTTAGAGTTGTGACAATCACAATTAGGTATGATAATAACTACTAACCATTGAATCAATGAATCCCATTCCCATCTCCTTTCACCAGACCCATGGAGACTAAAGAAAAACTGTTCAGTGGGGATTCTACCTTCCCTGGAACACTCTGAAACTAAATTCCCTTGTGAAAAATTTTAAGCTTGTCACTTCATGCCTTTATAGCTCCCTTCCCCATCTCATTTCCAATGTCTAGGACATTGGACAAGTTGCTTGTTCCTATCAACCCTGTGTACAGAGGGATAGGTTTGATCCTTTTGTGAAAACTCCTTCCCTCTTGGTTGGTATTTTGAGCTACTACATCCATAAGGATAGGTCAAGTTCATCAAATTGTAGTAATTTACACTTGCTTCCTTAATTAAATTTCTTTACCTTCTTCTAGTCGAGTTCTGATCATCAAGCTATCAAAGCTAGGTCAAATGGGTACTATCTACAAAATTTGGCATTCTTGTGCATCTCTCCTCATTTCATATCAGATGGATGCTTCACTCTCAGCTATAACCCTCCATGGATAGGTCCTTGTCCATGGACTCAGAAGTCCCCAAGTCTCACTATAATTCGGACCAACCAGCCCTTCCTCTTCTCTCTCTCATCTCAAGGTCAGTGGGAGTCTATGGAACATAGACTGCCTTTCCCCTATTTCCACTCACAAGTAGACACACATGGTCGCCCGCAAGCTTACATGCCTGCTTGTGTGTTTCCTTTGACTTTCAGTCTTGAAGGAGGGTTTGTTTGCCAAAGGACTTCTTTTGGACATTGCATTTGTGTCTCTATCACAGCTCTCAATGATCGATATACTTGCACCTTCAATTTAAAAGGGAAAGAAGAAGCTTAAACTAAAGATACAACACATTTCCAGGCCAAGGTAGTATTTGACAACATTTTGTGGAGTTGTGTTAACTCATTATCACTGGGTATTAATGATTTTGTCACCTTTCTTCTTTCTTTTCCAAAAAGTGCAGAATGGCATAAAACTTTTAATGAAATAGCATGTCAAGAGTCTAATACCTTTTGAGACAACTGGAGATTCCTGGTGGTATCACACATTCAAGGTTGGTAACAAAATCTTCACAATAGATAAAAAGGTGTTTTAGTAATATATTGCTCTTTTTTTACCTTCTTATACAGGAAGACCTGTACAGAGACTTAAAATCAAGAAGGAATATTGTAAAGCCATAATATTCATGGCACGCTCATCCAATTCCTCTCACAGTCTAACTCCAGAGTCTATAAATTACATGAAGAGAGGTCTCTTATTGTTGTTAAGTGCCTTGACTCATAGTAACCATGTATAGGGTTTCCCAGGAACAACTGATGGGTTTGAACTGCTGACCCTCTGGTTAGTAGTCCAGTGCTTGTCCTAAGGCTCCACACTAGGGCTATGTAGTATTTAAAAGAAAAACTAGCATAAATAAATAAATAAAGGAAACTGGTAGCGTAGTGGTTACGAATCGGGCTGCGAACCTTAAGGTCAGCGGTTCGAAACTACCAGCCGCTCCGCGGGAGAAAGATGAGGCTTTCTACTCCCGTAAGGCTTTACACCCTCAGAAACCCTGTACAGGGTCCCTATGGGTCGGAACCGACTCGACGGCACTTAACAACAACATTATTCACTAATGCATAGTAAAAGAAAGTGTATATACTTTGTCCCAAGTACTGCTTAAGTGACATTAAAAGAAGATAGAAAATCTATGATTTCAGAAGAACAAAGCTTTATCAAAAGAAAAAGTCTGACATTGTCATGATTGGTAATATAAACTGTCACTTATAGATAAGCTGGCATGGTGGGTTAATGCACTGGACTGCAAAGTCAGTTTGAACCACAAGGCTGCCAGTTCAAGGTCACAAGCTGCTCCTAGATAATCCTATACAGGGTTGCTATGGGTCAGAAGGACTCCACGGCTCTTAACAACAACAACGATGTATCTATTTTGGAGTCCCTGTGTGGTGCTGTAGGATAAGCACTGAATGTCTAACCAAAAGGCTAATGGGTCAAACCCACTAGCCACTCCTTGGAAAACTTATAGGATCGCTTTCAGTTGAACAGACTCCACAGCACTTACCAACATGCCTTATTTAATAATATGCACAAATTCTGTTACAATGACAAAGAATTGTGTAAATCATAGGTTCTGGGAAACAGGAGACTGAAAAATGGAATATATTTGTGGCAAAAGTAAGGGAAAGGACATGTTGACCAACAATTACAAAAAAAATTAAAGAAGTGTGATTGTTTTAAAAGGTAGAGGAATAATGGAAGTAGAACATTAGATCTATCCCAGATTTTTGGCAAAACCACTTCGACAAATCCCAATAGGTTCTGAAACTTTTGGCTGAAGCTCCAATGTCTCCTACTTGTCAAGAAGCTCTTGGTGTATTTATGCCTTTCTAAACAGACATCCTGTGACACTCACTGCCTTCAAATAAGGGACAGTTGTCCTGAAATGCTGACAAGTCTGAGTGATTTTTATAAAAAATAGTGAAAAGATAGTTTATCCATTCATGCCTCATTGTTCTGGACAGTGGACAACTGATTCCAAAATAGTGTGAAGAAGGCTCCTTATTGCTGTCACCTGCTGCACCTACCACTTCAAAACTCCCTTTGTCAGAAAAGAAGCAAGTGTGGCAAAGGGGACATGTTGGCCTCAAATTCTATTTGGCCTCTTTTCCATAAAACTGGGTGCAAGATCCAATTTTGGATATTTAAATTAGGTATATTTATAGTGAGGATTTTTTTCCTTCTTATTTTGCTTATATTTTATGTATATGATTTTGTATTTTATATCTGCTTATGTTTTATGTATAAGATTTTAAACTTTATATTTGGTACCTACTCCTCGGTCTTCCCTTCTTCTCTTTTAGTACACAGTACTAGTTTTTCTTATACTAGCTTGAATTTTCTCCTCAATTTCCTAACCTTGGGAAAAAATTAGTCTTCAGAATGCCTTCTTCAGGCTTAAGACTAATCTTCAAACTGATCAGGAAATAATAGGGTAGCAGATAATTATAAGAAGTTGAATCACAAATGGAGTCCTGGTGTGACGCTGTAGGAATCACAAATGGTACTTTCATAAATTGGTGAAAAGCTAAACACAGATGCAATGTGCTCTAGGGATCAAAGACCTAACTATTAGTTTTCTCTTTGCTTCTTGTTTTCCCATTAATTTTCAGAAGAGCTATATCTTGTCCTGAATCTCAGTTTGCTCCTCACCATAAATCAAGATAAATGCAATTGTCCTTCCTACTTCACTGTGTATTTGCATACTCATTATATTCATTCATTTATTTATCAGTTGTATTGAATGCCTACTATGAGTTGGGCACTGAACTCAAGAATCAAATGAAAAACTAAACATAGAAAACTATCTTCAAAATGCAACAGTTATGTACATAGCAGATACCATTATTAATATTACCAATACAACCACAATGAGCACCTCCCTACTGTAGGCACTGCCTTCACTCTGCTCATAAGATAAAACAATTCAAAACCATTTACTAATCTTCAAATTGGGATTTTCACTGAAGTAGATCTGGATAACTTGGAGGAGACATTGGTGGTTTCATGGCACCTCATCAGCAGCCACCATCAGCGTATGGATTGCAGGTTACTATGATGCTGTACAAGGAACTCTGGTAGAGTAGTGGATTATGAGCTGAGCTGCTCACCACAAGGTCAGTAGTTCAAACCTAAGCTGTTCCACGGGAGAAACATGTGAGTTTCTTTCAACCATAAAGATTTACAGTCTTGGAAATCTTGTACAGGATCGCTATGAGCCAGAACCAATTCTATGGCACATAGCCAACACCACCGCCATGATGCTGAACAGGATTCATCAGGGCATCCAGATTAAGACAGACCACTCAAAAAGACTTCTGAAAATCAGCCAATGAAAGCCAATAATGGGGGTGGTACACGGGGTTGCCAGCAGATGGGGGCTAACTCCATACTAGCTAGAAACAGCAGGTGACTTATGTCCATGTAATTGCTTGTAAATGATTGTTGTTGTCATTTTTAATTGCTATCATCTAGGTACCAATTTACAGCGACTGTGTATAGGGTTTCTGAGGTTTTACATTTTTGCAGGAACAGAAAGTTTCATCTTTCTCCTGGGGAGCAGCTTGTGGGTTTGTGGTTCACAGTCCAGTATTTATCCAATGGAGCCACCACACTCACTTATAAATTATAGATTTAATTAAACACATAAAGTCAAGGTCTTGCTAATGGAACCTTTGTATGATTCTAGGTTCCACTGAAGGCAGTACAATAAGAGCAATTGATGACATAAAGGCAACTAGGCTATTCTCACCATCTCCACTCAGCAGTCTCCATGGCAGAATCTGTTATTTCAGCTGCGCTTGGTGTGAGATAGTCAGGACTGGCCACTGGGGGAGATCACAGAGGTCTGTTGATTTCCCTTCTTTACTACTCTTCCTGTTTCCAACATACATAGACACATTTGGGCAGGGGCCTTTTACTAGGCTAGTTCCCACAGTGGTCTATAAGAAGGTTTGACCTGTCTTACTGCTATCATGCAACTTTGACAGCTGTTCCCACTCAAAGAAAATGCAAAAACCACTGCATAGTGAGAGGCAATGTAGTCAGCAGTCAGACTTGGTACTGTCATTTGATAAGAGAACATTTGAATGCCTATTATGAGATTTTATGTTATAATTGATTTTTCATTATATACTCCTGTGCCAACATTGGTACAAAAAGGCAAAATCAATTCTTTCTGCATATATAGTCCATTCACTCTTCCTCATCCATTTGAGACTATTTTGAAAAAAAACATTGATTTCTTAAAACATTGATTTTGCTCCTGATAAAGTAAGCACATATACAATTAAAATAGCATTTTAGTGTTGTAAGAATATGGTGGTATCGATTACTACTAATATGAACTAGAATGCCTTATAGTTTTGTAGGATTAGAAATGGATTTTTAAAATGCAAATGCTGGGTGTTAACATACATACATACAAATTAGTCTTAGAAATATAAGATTTCTAAACTAAAACTTTAATAAAAGATTTACCTACATTCTTTTACCTGGTATGGTAATGAATGATGGGTAGCATCTCCTTATTTTCAATATTCATGGAAATAACTAGTACATATTATCTATTTTTAAAAGCCAAGAACTTTGGAATGTAATTTGGTGAAATAAAAAATCTCTCTTTTTTTGTTGTTGTTTTTGTTGCAGTGAACTAACTTTTAATAAAGGTTGCCCTTCGAGGTTATCAAAATTTTTTTAAGGTTTTTTTGTGTGAATTGAGTGAAAGTTTATAGGGAAGATCATCAGTTTTATATTCAACAAATCATACACCTTGTTTCATTACAATGATTATAATCCCCTCCATGTACCATCAGTTAACAGTATTTCTCTCTATTCATTTTAGCTTTTTTTTTTTTTTAACACTCAGGTATATCTAATCATTTTAAGCACTATTTAAAGCACCAAAGGGCACATTCTGCAAGTCTGCCTCCTGGCTGCCAGCTCTTAATCCCTCTCTTTCCATGAATCTAGAGTCCTAAACTGCTCTCTGTCTCCATGTCCACATCTCTGCCTCTCCTTCTCTGGACAGAGTCTTGCACTGCACTTGTGTTCTCCCTTGATAATCTTAGGGTCTTTTGTTTCTGGACTGTAAGATTAACTACTCCCCCATTATTGTTACAAAACCTCTACCTTTACAATTGTGACAGTCGTAGCTGTTTACCCTCGTTTCCTTTATCAAAACAATTTAAAAAATATTTTTTGTAATCTTCCTCTAGTCGAGTTCTGATTATCAAGCCATTGAGGCTAGGTCAAATGAGTACTATCTGAAACTTTGAATGTTCTTGTGAGACCCCTCTCACTTCATATGAGCTGGATGTGTCACTCTCAGCTCTAGCCCTCTATGACTATGTCCTTGTCCATGGGCTCAGGAGTCCCCAGGTCTCACCACACTTTGGATCAACCAGCCCTTCCTCTTCTGTCTCTCATCTCCAGGTCAACGGGAGTCTATGGAATGTGGTTGAACTCAGCTAATTTCTTCATTATTGCCTTTCCCCCTCTTCCATTCACCAGTAGATCAACATGGACACCAGCAAGCTTACTTGCCTGCTTATGTGTTCCCTTTGAGACTGAAGTCTTAGAGCTGGGTTTGTCCTGAAGGAATTTGATTGCTTGCAAAGATGGCTTCCCAGCAAACAACTTGCTCAGTCTTGTAGTAGCCAGTCATGCTGCCATTTTTGTTTTGGGTTTTTCCTGATAATCTTTCTTTGAAGATGTATCTCTTCTGTCATTCTAGCTGTTCCAGGCTGGTCTGCTTGTCCTTTCTAGTGGGAATGTTCCACCTCAGAAGGTTTTGGATGGGGCTCAGGATTCCACCTAAGGTCCTATACACTGCAAAGGCTCCACAAGAGGCCTATTTCACTGGCCAAGTTCTAGAACCCCTTTTAGGTATTCCAATTAGTTATAGGCTGAAGACAGGCTTACAAGCTTTCTGTAATCAAGTTTCCTGACATTCCTTTCTATCCAACTCAAGTTTCCATTTTACAATAGTAGGCAAGGGAAACCAATATACATAAGACAGTCAAGCATCTTAGTCTTATTTCCCTTCTTCAAACTATGCCTTGATCCCTGTATCACAGAGTCCTGCTGTTCCAAGTTTGAGCATGCATCACTATTTACCTCTGTCCCATTTATCCCATGCAAGCCTGTCTCAGTGTTTCCCTATCTACCTTGTTCTTCCAGAAATATAAAATCTCTTGACATCTATATTGCTTTATGTTCAGAATGAAAACATTCTCAGTCACTAAAAAACAGACCCATTTTCTTCTTCTTCACATGGTCCTGACTGTCACATGGTGGTTAATGTAAAATAACTATGTCAAGAATATCAGAAATGACTGTAAATGTTTCCTCCCCATTTGTACAGTTTCCATACTCAATTCAGTTAATAAATTCTGTAGGCTGAAATTTTTGGACCTCAGATTTGGACTGGAATTTGAGAAGATATCACTAAAAGAGGCTGAGCTTAGAGAGTATGCAGAAATTCCAATTTGGCAAATTAGCCCAGGAAATAATCCTGATGTTTGCACATTATTTCTGAAAGTTAACCTGAACCATATCACACATACACTATTATATAGGATGCTGTGTTGTTACTGCTGTTAAGTGTTGTAGAGTTAGTCTCAATTTATAGCAACCCTATATAGAGTTTCCGAGGAGTGGCTGGTGGGTTTGAACTGCTGGTCTTGTGGTTCACTGTCCAGTGCTGATCCTACAGTGCCACATGAGGGGCAAGCTGTAGCTCAAAAAACAAAACAAAACAAAAGATCCAAATAAAGGATCTCAAAACATGTAAAAGCTGATCATGTGAATAGACACGGCTAGATCTATCTTTTTTTTTTTTTTTTTTTTTGTCCTATCACAAAATTGGAAAATTATCTGAAAACTCCCAATGTTCTCCAATTTTATTTCATACAACTACTAGAATCATTGTGCCAAAACAGAACTACTGATTATGGGATTTTAATATTTATAATCTTTTACTGAACTGTTGATCAACTTAAAGATGAAGCAGAAATGCCTCTGTAAGGGCTACAAAATCATCTCTGTGTAACCACTCAGTCTCTAGTCTCACCAACCCCCATATTCAAGTATATAAGCCTAAATCTATCCCTAAATCCTGGAACTTGGAAATGTACTCAAATGTGTGACAGTACTGTTCCCTTGGATTTCATTGTCTTTTCACCTACTTTCTCTGTGTCTAATTGCAGTCACCATTTGTGGTACCTTGTGTTTACTTGATATGGATTTCCTCATCAATGCCTTCTAAATTCTCACCCATGACTGGATGGGACCATGCAAACAGGATGTACAGGACTCTTAACATTGGGATTGGTTAAATTTTGTCATTCCCCTCAGTTTAAAAGGAAGCAACCCAAAAGCAGGAACAAACAATCTCAGGATCATCAACAAAGAAGAGTATGAGTGGAGCATGAGATCTCTTTCTAGAAAAGCAGAAACAGCAGAGGTGATGATAGCGGCAGAGACGGGGAGAGAGAGCAGCTGTGGGCTTGTAGGCTCGCTACTCAAAGTCTAAAATATTAAGACTATGGCGGTGGTGATGTGCCATGGAGTCGGTTTCCACTCAGAGCGACCCTGCATAGGGTTTCTGAGGCTCTAAATCTTTATGGGAGCAGAAAGCCTTATCTTTCTCCCGTGGAACTGCTGGTAGTATTGAACTGCTGACCCTGAGGTTAGCAGACCAATTCGTAACCACTGTGCTACCAGAGCTCCTTATAGTAGCGGCAAAACACAAATACAAATGAGGATATTGAGTTTTTATCTGATAAAGTTTGAGTTTATATTGGCACATGCTATTAGAGAGGACTAATTGATATTGTTGTGGTGGTCAAGTGCCATTGAGTTGATTCCAACTCATAGTGACCCTGTGTAGGACTTCCAAGGAGTGACTGGTGGTCAGCATCAGCATCAACCTGTGGTCAGCAGTCCACTGCTGATCCTACAGCACCATACAAGGACTGGCATTAGACTATTGGAAATGATTTATTGATGTTAGAAATGATTCCTTAAAGCTGAAGTATATATTTTATAGCCTTCATATTGGGAAATGAGAAATAATAGAGGATGGATGGATGGATGGATGGATAGATGGGATAGATAGGTAGATATATAGATAAATTTTTTTAAAAAGAAAACAGAGAGAGAGAGAGAGTATAGAAGGGCAAGGACCAAGGAAAGAGACTTTCAAGAGAGCAATTGTGATCAATGCTCAAGACCTCAGTCATTACTAATAGAATATGTTGAGTAATCATATGAGGCAGGATTAGAATATGTGTTTCTGAATTCCAAATTCTCTCTTTTTTAACACCACCACACAACTCATTCTCACATCACACTCACCCTTTCAGCACTGAAAGGTTGGTCTAGTGTTTTATCCTTCAGGTTTCCCTGGGTTCTAAGACAAGTCAATGAAGTTTCTAAAGTCTACCTCTAGGTCCTTGACTTTTTTTTTTTAAGTTTTTATTGTGAATTGAGTGAAAGTTTACAGGGCAGATCATCAGTTTTACATTCAACAAACCTTATACTTTGTTTCATTACAATGATTATAATCATCAGTTAATAGTATTTCTCTATATTCATTTTAGCTTAAAAAAAAAAAAACAAAAAACAAAAAAAAAACACTCAGGTATATCTAATCATTTAAAGCACCAAAGGGCACTTTCTGCAAACCTGCCTCCTGGCTGCCAGCTCTCATTCCCTCTCTTTCCATGAATCTAGAGTCCTCAGTTGCTCCCTCTCACCATGTCCCCATCTCTGCCTCCATCCATGGTATTACTGCTTCTCTGGATAGGGTCCCACATTCCGCTTGTGCTCTTCTCCCTTGATGGTCCTAGAGTCCTCTTTCTGGACTGTAAGATTAATTACTCCCCTGTTTTTGTTACAAAACTTCTACCTTTACAATTGTGACAGTCACAATTAGTCATGATAATAATTACTATTGAATCGTAAGAATCTTATCCCTATCTCTGTTAACCAGATCCATCTAGACAAGATGAAAACTATTCAGTGAGGACTCTTATCTTCCCCTGAATACTCTTAAATGAAACTCCCCTTGAAACCTTGTAAGCCAGGCACTTCATGCCTTTATTGTCCCCTCATTTTAGGTAGCTAACGTCTAAGCTGCCCATTCCTATCTGGCCTGTATACAGAGGGGATAGCATTAATACTTTATGTGAAGACTCCTTCCATCTCTGTTGGTATTTTAAACTACTACATCCATGAGTATAGGTCAAATTCATAATATTGTAGCAATTTACACTCATTGCCTTTATCAATTTTTTTTTAAAATCTTCCTCTAATCAAGTTCTGATTATCAAACCATTGAGGTTAGGTCAAATGAGTACTGTCTGCAATTTTGGCTGTTTTTGTGTGACTCCTTTCACTTCATATCAGCTGGATGCTTCACGCTCAGCTCTAGCCCTCTGCAGCTATGCCCCCAGGTTTCCCCACACATTGCACCAAGCAGCCCTTCCTCTTCTCTCTCTCATCTCCAGGTCCACAGAAGTCTATGGAACATGGTTGAACTCAGCCCATTTCTTCATTTCTGCTTTCTCCCCTTTCTTCCACTGACCAGTGGACCAGCATGGTCGTCAGCAAACTTACATGTCTTCTCTTATGCTCTCGTTGAGTTTCAGTCTAGAGAGAAGTTTGTAATGAAGGGACATGTTTGACTGCCTCAATGGCTTCCCAGTGAACAATTTGCTTATTCTTATAGTAGTAGCCAGTCATACGAGGTCCTTGCCTTTAAATGTGTCTCAAAGTCCTGTGAGTACCGGAGCAGAGACAAAACTTGGAACCAAATGTAAAAGAAAACACCTATGCCAAGTTGATATTAAAATGTATACACATGAATTTCACTTTCATAGTTAGAAAATAAATAATTATGATTCATTTTTATATAAGTGATCCTGAAGGAATAGTTTGAGTATGTTTGAGCTCATTTTATCATATGAGTATTTCAGATTCATACCAAAAATGTTTGTTTTCTATATAAGATCAATTAGATTGGAACACATGCTGTAAAGTAGACCTAAATCACAAGCAAGAGAAATTTATATTATCTCTTTTAAACCCTAAAACCCAGTATCATCAATAGTCTGACTCTATTATACACGCCGATATGCTAATCATTTCTGCAATCATAGTGAATATATTTATGGAACTACAGTGATAGACATGAAAGAAGTAATTCCATTATAGAAAGTACAGATTTCTTAGTTATTATTTTTATTTAGGACATGCTAGATACTAATAACTCAAAAGCACATTCCTGGTAATTTCAAACAATGTATTTGCATTGCATTTTTCCACATGGTTTAGAGTACATATCAATCTTAGAATCATAACACTTGTATGATATTAAATCTCCCCTTAAACTTGCCCACAAGGTAAGTAGAATAATATGTGAAGGTAAAAGTAAAACAAACCCTGCCCCATTAGTTCTTTATAGTTCTGCAGGGCACAGCAACGGGCCCTATGGAACTATAGAAAAGAATCACCGTCTCTTCTGTGGCCTCTCCCAATCTTGATCTGCTCTCAAGCTGGCAGATCCTCAGAGAGTGGCTCAGCTCTTAAGCCATTTATAGAACTTTAGGTACAGAACTTTATGTTGCATCCATTTTCCTAATATATTCTTCTTGGGCTTTTTGTAAATTCTGTGATACTGACATCAGAATCTGTTTTGGACCCAAGTAGTAACTGGAAAATTTGTAAGAAAATAAGAGATAGAAAGTAGACTAAATATAAAACTTCTTGGGGTTTAAGTTACAATGGTGTTATTAATTTATAATTTGCTTTCCTGCTATTGCAAGCTAGCATTAAGCCCATCTTCAACTCATGGCAAATGAAAGCATAGTTCAACTGGACCCTAGTGATCCATAGGGTTTGTACTAACTGATTTGTCACAAGTGGATCACTAGACCTTTCTTTCCAGTCCATCTGAATCTGGAAGTTTCTCTGATAACTGTTCAGCAATACAGCCACCTGAAAGCCTCCACTGAGAGATGGGGACGAATGTGATTATGATGAGTTTGTTGGGAACTGAATCCAAGAGTCTCTCATGGATGGTGAGAATTCTGCCATTGGACCGCTTTAGAACACTGTCCATCACATTCCCAAGTTGTTTTATCACCACTGGTAAATCTTTAAAGTGAAACCCATTTGTAAATTCTGTGGTAGTAATGGTGTTTGTGTGCTATAGAGTCAGTTCCAACCCAAAGCGATCCTGTGTAGGTTTTCAGGGGCTTTAAATATTGACACAAGCAACTGGTAGATTCCAACAGCTTCCCTTGTGGTTAGCTGCCAAACTCATAACCCACTATGCCACCAGGGTTACTTTCTAAAGTCTATCTAACTATCTAATTTGATTAAATTATATGAAGTAACCTCAAGTCAATTCCAAAATTAGAAAAGTAGAAAGAAAGTAAGTATGAAAGTGAGACAGATAAAAAATAAGTCAGTAATATGATAAACAGTGTTGTTCATGATTTTACAAAGGAGGAAAATTATAATATTCTCAATCATTAAAGAAACAAGCATTTTGTCTTCTACTATAGATGGCCTGCAATTCTGGTGTGGTACTGTAAGGTAAGCACTGCACTGCCAGCTACAAGTTTGGCGGTTCAAACTGATCAGCTGTTCCTTAGAAACTTTATACAGGTTGCTATGAATTGCAAATGATTCAATGGCACTTAACACCTACGAAATAAATGATCAGGGACCTTGGCATTTTGAAAAGTTATAGCATGAGACAATGAGAGAAAAGTACTTGAACATCACTGAGAAAAATCTCAACACAGAATGGTTCTTAAATATCTATGTTACATATTAAGTTTCATGATACTAAAGTGCACGAAATGCAGGATGAATCACAGAAAAAATAGCAAGAAAGGAGAAAGGAATGAGAGTAGGTATCATGTTGTGTATGAGTAGAAGAAAGCTGGAAATAATATCTTTGGCCTATATTTACATCTTCTTCACTGTGAAACTTTATTTCGTCTAGTGTTTTCCCCCCAGAAAAATCAGCAAACTTGTGCTAAATATTAGCTATATAGTGAATGAATATGATTCTCAAAATGTTAAGTTAGATGCTATTTTAATCCACTTTTTCTGACATACACATGTATTTTCCCCACACGCTAACAGCAATTCCTATTATGGCTGAGTAACACAGTGAGATAAGGGGATTATACGTTACTCTAAATGTACAAAGAATCTTAGCATTGCAGTTAGAATGTTTTCAATCTTGGCAATGTAACTATAGATTCAACAACAATAAAATAATTTCCCAGGTGAATCCGAAGCTAACAATCTACCCTGTGTGGGGAGTATTTTCAATTAAAGATCTTAAACCTAGTCCCAAGAGCATCTTTAAACACAGTCTCTAATTATTAAAAACAAAACCAAACCAACGCATGCATGCATTCAGGAATCAAGCACATTCTATTTTCTATCCCTATTAGGTTGCTAATGCATAGTTTGGAAAATGTAATTCCATACACAATGGGTTTATTTCCCTGGTGAGACTAGTTACACAGCCTCACATTCTGAGCTATACGGAAATGCTAATGCAAAATGGTAGGCAATATGAAATTGATGCAAAAAGTAGCAAAGACAAAAAATTTATAATTTGGGGGAAATATTCATACCAGCATTATCTATCTAATTTAATCAGCTAATTAGAATTTTATGATGTCATTTGAAATTAGATTTGCATTTTCTTCTTTTTTTTAATGATAATGCAAATGCTTGAAGATTATACTATTAAAAATTATTTCAATTTTACATTCTCTTGTGGACCAAACCAACAATAGCACATGTGAGTAAAAATTCCATTTGGCTAAGATGACAGTTTTTAAAGTCTACATGGACCAAGAGAGAGAAGTGAAACCGCAAAACAGCGTTGAAACCAGAAGCAAGAAAAAGTTTCAAGCACCGTCTCCTGGAGACGTCACCGAAAACTGATAAGAACAGCATCAGGTGTGCAACAGCAGTTGAATTCTACTAGAAAATGGGATCAGTATTGCAAATATTTTATTTTATTAGAAAATATAGAAATACAGAGTTGTATATTAAAACAAATAAAACTCTTGATTTTGAACAACAAAAATAAACCCCACACATTTTAAAATCGTATTTCAGAGCAATTCCAACCTGGCAGGATTCATCTTCTGACTAAAATATTTTGACAAGAAAATTCACTGTGGGTCCAGATATCAGATATAAAAAGGAATTTCAAAAAAACTTCCATCTTTTCTCCATTTATTATGATGTTATTTATCGGTCCATTGTGAGGATTTGTTTTCTTAAAGTTGAGGTTCAATCCATACCGAAGGTTGTAGTCTTTGCTTTTCACTAGTATGCGGTTGTTAAGTGCCGTGAAGTCATTCCATTTCATAAGGACCCTGGATAAGCAGCAAGCCTCCTCTTTCTCCCCCAGAAAGACACTGGACGGGAATTGCTCACCTTGTGGTTCACAGGCCAGAACCTATCACATGAGTCACTGTTCTCCTTCCATCATTACTGTCACCTGTTTTATGGTGTTTTAAAAAGGCCTTTGCAGTGAATAAGTCCTTGGTCTTGCAAAATTCTATCATGTGGTCTCCAACATTATTTCTATCACCAAGGCCGTATTCTCCAACCACTGATCCTTCCTCTTTGTTTCCAACTTTTGCATTCCAATCACAGGTAATTCACAATGCATCTTGATTGCATGTTTGATCAAAGTTGATAGAATTTTTCAATTTCTTCATTATTTTCTTTAGTCCTTGGTGAGTAAATATGAATGATAATAGCATTAACTAGTCTTCCTTGTATGCATATGGTTATTATCTTATCACAAACAGCAATGCGATTTAAGATAGATTTTGAAATACTCTTTTTGGATGATGAACGCGATGTCACTCCTCTTCAGGGTGGGATTCCTGACATAGTAAACGTTATGATTAGCTGTTTCAGAATGGTCAATATCAGTCCATTTCAGCTCACTAAAGCCTATGACAGCAATATTTAAGCAGTCCATTTCAGTTTAATGCCTTGCAATTTTCCTAGATTCATACTTCTTACATTCAACATTTTGATTATTAATGACCATTTGCTGCTGCTGCTTCTCATTTTTAATTGTGCTCCTCAGCAAATGAAAGTCTCCAAAGCTTTACTCCACCCACATCATTAAGGTCAACTCTTTATTGAGTAGGCTGCTCTTCCCCTGTTGTATCGTGTGTGCCTTCCAAACTGAGTGGTTTCTCCCCTGACACTATATCAGACAATGATTTTCTGATATTCATAAGGTTTTCATCTTGCAGCACTGTCTGCTGCTATTCAAAAGCTTTTCAGTGGCTAACCATCCACAAGTGCTCTGTTTCTCCTTCTTCCTAGTCTTAATCTGAAAGCTTCACTGAAATCTGCCCATCATGGGTGACCCTGCTGGTATTTAAATACTAATAGCATAGTGTTCAGCATCACAGCAACATGTAAACCACACAATAAGACAAACTGATCAGTGAGTGGAGGGCTCATCAAATAAGACAATAGATATGTTACCATAATCTGAAATATAAATTTGTGTTGTTGAGTTGGTCATTTCACTGCTGAATCAACTCCAGTGTTTGAAGAAAACCAGGCTATGATTTCGGTAGCAACCACTATAGCTGGTGACACGTCATTATAGATACTGAATTTTAAAATCTTTAGGTCCAAGCTATGTTTTCAAAACCTATCAATAATGGTCATACAGGAAGATCTGAAGTGTTTCTTTGAAGGCAAAAAACTAAAACGTGGTAGCCTTGATCAAAGAAGGTTGTATCTGAGCAAATGTCCTCTATTTTGGAGAATTACGGGGACCATAGGATATTGCATAGAAAGGCATTAGTGGTTATGAGGTCACCTGGCTAAGGAGCCTGATGAGTTCAATCAAACTTGGAATTCTGGGTAGTGACAGCCATCACCAGCAGATATTGCATATCCTTTTAATAGAACTAATACTAGAAATATTAACAGCCTACTTATTGACCAAGCAGAAAATAAACCTTGTCTTTGAGTTTTTCTTGCTTGCTGTGAAGTCATAGCCACTTAATTACATTGATTACTTTCACATTAAAAATGGATGAAATTTCCTAAACCTGGCATATTAAAATCTTTGTTCAAGCTACTATCAAGGAGATAACATAAGACATCAAGTATACGTTGGTATTGTTGTTTTAAAGGGGTTCTTACTTTTTTCAACTATGAGAAGGGGCTATTACAATATCTATTAGTAGTGCATGTTCCCATTAGCAATTGTGTCGTGATGAAATCCACTTGTCCAGTGCAGATCCTACAGTGCCACAGCAGAACTCCTTATACTATCAGTTTTGTTGTTAAGTGCCATTGAGTCGGTTCCAAATCAGAGTGACCCTGTATAGGGTTTCTGAAGAGTGGCTGGTGAGTTTGCTCCACCGACCTTGCAGTTTAAACCAACCTTGGGGTGCAGTGTTTATCCTAGGGTTCCACCATTAATATTGAAGACTTTAGTTACATAGATATGCATATTTAATTGATAAATATATGTTCTTGGCTTTTTTGACACATGTATTTCAAGGCTAACATGCTTGAGAGTGAAGTGAATTTATCTGCAGTAAAAGTTGAAAGGTTTCACTTGTGATAATATGAATTGTTTTGCAAGAATTCTGGAATGCCTCAGATGTGCGCCTTTTGAGTCAGCTGGGCCTTAATTCTCTTTATCAGTCAATTTGAAAGACAAGTCTCAAACACAAAATATTTAGCACATAAATATCATTCAATCATTGTTCATTTAAATTTTTTTGTATCTAAAAAATAGTAATGGAGTCCTGATGTGGTGCTATGGGTTAATGTGCCAGACTGCAAAGCCATTTGAACTGCAAGGTCAGTGGTTCTAGCTCACCAGCTGCTCCTCGGAAACCCTATACAGGGGTGCTACGGGTTGGAACCAACTCATCACTTAACAACAACAACAAAATAGTAATAAAAGTATTGCTTTTGTCTTCTAAACAAAATGTTTAAATAAGTGTCTCTACCCACAATACATTCACTTATATCGTAAACCAAAACCCTGCTTGTTAGTCTTGTGTTGTAGGGCGAAGCTTCTACATTGAGTTGGCTTGGCTGTAATCTTTTTGGAAACAAGCCACCTGATCTGTCTTTCATGGATCCACTGACTGGTTTCAAACCATCAACCCTTGGCTTAGCAGCTGTGCCACCAGGCTTATTGAACTCTAAATCAAAAGTACCTTCACAATCTTTTCATTTCTCTGATTTGAAATGATGTTTACATTCCAACAATCTACAACATGCAGAAGCATTGATGCATTTGAGTTACAGCGTTGGAGAAGAATACTAAAAGTACCATGGACTGCCAGAAGACCAAGCAAATCTGTTTTGGAAGAAGTGCAGCTAGAATGCTCCTCAGAAGCCAGGATGACAAGACAACATCTCTCATACTTCAGACATATTATCAGGAGGGACCAGTCCCTGGAGAAGGGCATCATGCTTGGCAAAATGGAGGGTCAGTGAAAAAAAATAAGACTTCCAACAAGATGACTGGCATAGTGGCCAAAGCAGTGAACTCAGGTGTAACAACAATTGTTAGGATGGCACAGGACCAGACAGTGTTTCATTGTGTTGATCATAGAGTGGCTATGGGTCCGAATTGACTCGACAGAACCTACCAACAACAACATGCTGATGCTGCTTGGTCTTACTTAACAAGGAACTCTTACGTCTCTCGTCTTCCGAAGCATTGTTAAGCTTCTCTATGTTTCTTTGATGTCTTAAGTTTCTTTCAGGGTCTCTATGATTCTATTTTGCTTCTGCAATTCTTTCATCTCATCCCTTGTCATGCTTCACATTTTAGTTTAAGTATTAATTTCTCTGACACCACATATTTTGTGAGGATTTCCTGATATACACTCTTACTGTACTTTCTACAGTTTTTTAGAACAGCTGTTGCAATTATAAAAAATGATTTATTAAATAATGATTGTTGATGGTGTGTTGTTAAGTGCTGTCGAGTCTGTTCCAACTCATGGCGATCCTGGATAGGGTTTCTGAGGGGCAGCTGCTGTGATTGGTATTATAAAGTCTGTTATTTAACAATAAATTTCATGAGGGCTGAGGCATTCTGTCTTGTTTTCCAGCCAATGTCTACATTTTATTCAGTACTCCATAAATATTGATGAGCTCTGGTAGCATAGTGGTTAAGAGTCAGGCTGCTAACCTCAAGGTCAGCAGTTCGAAACTACCAGCCATCCCAAGGGAGAAAGATGAAGCATGTCGGTAACCCTATACAGGGCCACTCTGAGCTGGAACCAACTCCAAGGCACACCACCATCACTATAAATATTTAATAGATGAATAACTAGATGGATGAGTCCCCACATAAACATAATCAATAGTAGTTTCTAAGATTCCATGAGGAGAAGACAGTCAATCTGCATTTAAAATTATGGGGCTCTCTGTGAACTCTAGGACTGAACACTTTGCATGATGTTAAGGTGAGATTTTATGTGCATAAAAGCAGAAAAGCAATATCAGAAGTTACTGGAGAGCTTGCAGAAGGTGTCTACCAAGCATATGACAAGGCAGTTGACTGAAAACATTTTTATGATTTACCTAAACGTTCAGGGGAAAACCTGGCCAAGCTTTACTAGATTCTTAATCCTTATATTAACAAGGCTTAGTGTGATTAAGAGAGGATTTTCAAGCTTATGTAGTCAGCTGTTTCCCCCCGTCCCCCTTCCTAGGTAGTCACTGCTGACTTAAGCAACCCTGAGACATTACTTATCAATACTAAGTGCAGAAGTTTCCCATTGCTAGTTCTTCATAATGCAATGTACATGTGTCACTGGAAGAGTTATTTATAATTGAACCTGATTTTGTAGACATTCCTTGCTAAATAGCTGCATTAAGATGCAAATTATTCTGTAAAACAGTCAAGAGTTTCGAATATAAAGCTGAAATCCATACTAGGCTAAGATTTTAGAATCTCAACTGACAAGCTACTTACTGATCCACTAAAATGTCAGATAATGCATTTTAGGCATTTTTATTGGAATTTTCATGAGACATGACATTTGGAGGTTGGAAACAAATCACTGGAAAATATATACATTTTTAGGTTGTATTATGTATGTGTGTATATATATATACACACATACATAATACAACCTAAAAATGTATAAAGATATATACATTTTAGGCACCGATTGAACTAAGTAGGTTGGCGACACTTTGATTCAATTCTAGGAGAAAGGAAAAAAATGTCACTGCCAAACATCTTTTTTAGTTGATGAGCATTATGGATTCTTTTTGGAAGAAGTGCAGACAGAGTGCTCCTTGGAGGCCAAAATGGCCAAACTTCATTTCTCATACTTCGGACATATTGTCAGGAGGGACCAATCACTGGAGAAGGATATCGTGTTTGGTAAGGTGGAGGGTTAGAAAAAACGAGGAAGACCCCCCAACGAGATGGATTGGCAAAGTGGCAGCATCGATGGACTCAAGTGTGAAAACAGTAGTGAGGTTGGCCCAGGATCGGGCAGTGTTTCGTTCTGTTGTGCATAACGTCGCTATGGGTGGGTACTTACTCGACGGCACCTAACAACAACAACATGTGTTGCAAAGCAAATCTAGAATATACCTCTCACATCATTTTTCATAGTTACGGGTGGAATTTCCTTATTAGTAGTAGATCTTCATGAACTCTCTGTAAACATTTTACTTTAATATAAAATATTAATCATTAATATAAATAAAAGGAGCTCTGGTAGCGTAGTGGTTACGAATCGGGCTGCGAACCGTAAGGTCAGCAGTTCGAAACTACCAGTGGTCCTGCAGGAGAAAGATGAGGCGTTCTGCTCCCGTAAAGATTAACAGCCTCGGAAACCCTGTGCAGGATCACTATGAGTCGGAACCGACTCCACGGCACATAACAACAACAACAACAACAATATAAATAAGAATGTAAAGCAATAAGTTTTTACAAACAGTACAGTTATACTTCTCACTGCACACACGCACTGTTCACCCTATGCATCCATTTATTAAACAAAATCTTTGTGTAGAAAACTGCTTTCATGTTAAGTGAGACTTTCTCTTTTTAAAAAAATATTGATTCAAGGAAGAAGGAACCAAACCCAACTTTGTTGTTGTTGTGAAGTGCCATCGAGTCGGTTCCGACCCATTTCTCTGGACTTAGAGGCCTCTTGTATACATAACAGAGTAGAACGACTCCTTTGGTTTTCTGAGACCTCTTGCACAAAGTAACTGGTGGATTTGAACCACTGACCTTGTAATTAGCAGCTTGAAGCTTAACCCACAGTGGCCCCTAAATTTTGCAACTATTTTCCCCTTTTGAAATGCAAGTACATAATCTATAGACTGTTAAAACTACTTGGGAAACTGAATTTGTAAACTGAAGTTTTGAAGAACACTCACAGAAGCTGCCATCAATGTAGTACCTTCCATATATTAGAAAGCTCTTATGTATGTCTATATATTAGGTAAGTGAATTTCAGATGTGCAAATCTCAAGCAATAACAGACCATAAACCACAGTCTGAAATGATCACTAAGGCAACTGCAGAGAAGAAAGCTGTTGAGTGCAGTTGTTTGCAAGCTTGAAGAGACAGAACGAGAAGGAAATTATACTTTCTGAGATGGATGAATAATGCATTTATAGCTTAGATAGGTGCTGTCCCCTGCCTACCCGTTGAGTCATCATACAGGAGCTGATGCTGGTGGTGTGCCAACAGACACAGACACTGAGCTTTGCCACATTCCTTTCTATAATAAATGATTTCTTAAGAGATAGTCATGTGATTCTAAGAAGAAGGAGAAGGATGAGGAAGAGAAGAAAAAGTAGTGGTAATAGCACTACATTGCTCTTAGACAGGACCATAGCTCTTGGATGTCTTTTGGCTGTGAAGCTCAGTCTTATATGCAGACGTATAAATATAACTACCATGGCAGATACTGTTAGATACCTAACAAGTATGCAATCGCTCTCTTCTACCACAGACTGCCATCTTGTTTTGGGAAGCAGCATGTTTAATTAAAAAGATTCCCTTCCCCAAAAGCCCACGCAGTTAGCTAAGTAGCCTTCTACTCTCATTCTGGGTAAGGAAATGTAAAGTGATATATAATGAAGAGTGCTCCTAAGACAATTCATTTCCTGACTTAAAAAGACTAAATAAGACTGTCAGGAAACATTTGCCCTTTGATATATTTTTCTTTCTTTCCTCCTGACATCTTGGATCCATATCTGATCATGAAGGCCACAGTAACAAGTTGGGGATACGTAAGTAATACACTTGATGGAGCTCAAGTGCCCGATGATTTCCTGAATAACTGTCCTTATCCACTTTCTGGTTAAGTCACAAAAGTAACTTCTTTGGTTGACTTCTTCTTTGGTGAGTGACTTAACCATCTGACGTCACTAACAATCCTCATGGATACAAATCTAACCACAGTTCACGAGTGTTCTTTCATTTTGATTAGGTTGGGTTTTATGAGGAGAGACATAACGTTTCTAAAGATTGGCCAGACTTTGTCACTTTGGTTTTGTTTATCTGGGAAATAATGCTTACAATGAAATAGGTACTAGACATGTGTGAACTGCTTTATGAGTTAAATTTAGATAATATCATATGCTGAGAAAGAGATTATTAGACTATGATTTGAATGTCAAATCTATCTGGAAAATTGCCCATACATGCATTAGTTTTTGGTACTGTTATGGCTTATGTGTTGCTATGATGCTGGAAACTGTGTTACTGGTACTGGTGTTTCCAATACCAGCAGGGTCACCCACAGTACACAGGTTTCAATAGAGGACTCAGAACAGACTTTTGCTGTTATTGACAAGTGCCACGGAGTCAGTTATAACACATAGCAACCTTATGTAGACTTTCCAAGGAGCTGCTGATGGGTTTGAACCGCTGACCCTATGGTTGGCAGTCCAGTGGTTACCCTAGAGTACCACACTAGGACTTCAAGAACAGACAGACTAGGAAGATGGAATAGATGGTCCACTTCTGGAAAAGCTTAGAATAACAGTGAAACACTGTCTTATATAGTGCTGGAAATGAGCCCCTCAGGATAGAAAACATTCAAAATGTAACTGGGGAAGAGCTGCTTGTTCAAAGTCGAGTCGATCTTAATGATGTGGATCCAGCAATGCTTTCAGAAGCTTCATTTGCTTATGTGGAAAGATTCAAAGTCAAAAGAAACAGCTGCAAACAACCATTAATAATCAGAACACAGAATGCATGAAGTGTGAATTTTGGAAAATTGGAAGTTCTCAAAAACTAAATTGAACTCATAAACATAGAGACCCTGGGCATTAGTGAGCTGAATGGACTAGTATCGGCCATTGTGAATTGGATCATCATGATTTACTATGCTGGAAACTACAAATTCAAATGGAATGGCATTGCATTCAGCATTAAAAATGTTTCAAGATGTATCTTGAAGTGCCATGCTGAATGTAGTGGGATAAAATCCATACACATAAAAGTAAGACCAGTTAATACCACTATTATTCAAATTTATACACCAGCTACTAAAACCAGTGATGATGAAATTGAAGAATTCTACCAACTGCTTCGGCACTGTGGGTTAATGCGTTGGACTGCAAGGTTGGTTTGAACCATAAGGTCGGTAGTTCAAACTCACCAGCTGCTCCTCAGAAACCTTACACAGGGTCACTATGAGTCAGAACCAAGTTAGCAGCACCACTTAACAACAACTGCTTCAAGTTGAAATGGGCAAACATGCATTCAAGATGCACTGATAACTATTGGTGATTGGAATGCCACGGTTGGGAACAAAGAGTAAAGATCAATAGTAGGAAAATATGGCCTTGGTGATAGAAATGATGTTGGGGATCGCATGATAGAATTCTGCTAGACTGATAACTGATTCATTGCAATCACCTGTTTTCAACAACATAGATGTCAACTCTACACTATGGACCTTGCCACACAGAATAATCCAGAATCAAACTGACTACATCTGTGGGAAAAGAATATGGCGAAGCTCAATATTATCAGACCAAACAAAGCCAGTAGCCAACTGTGGAACAACTCATAAAATGCTCATATACAAGAGTTCAGGCTGAAGCTGAACAAAATTAAAACAAGTTCAAGAGAGCCACAATACAAGCTTGAGTATATAAAATCTGAATTTGGAAAATCATCTCAAAAACAGATTTGGCACACTGAAGAAATTTGGGTAACATCAAAACCATCATATATGAAAAAAACCAAAAGGTAATTTAAAAGACAAGAAAGAGAGGAAAGATCACAGTGAGTATCCAAAGAGACTCTGGAATGTACTCTCAAATGTAGTGTGCCAAAGCCAAAAGACGAAACGATTAAGTACAAGAGCTAAACAGAAAACATTAAAGGGATAGCTTGAAAAGACAGACTCATACATTTTAATGAAACAGAAAAGACCAGGAGTTAGAAAACCAAAAAGAAAGGACACACTCAGCATTTCTGAAGCTGAAAGAATGGAAGAACAAATTCAAACCACGATTTGCAATACTGAAGGATTCTACTAACAAAATACTGAAAGGCCCAAGAAGCATCAAGGGAAGATGGAATGGATACACAGAGACACTGTACAAAAAAGAATTGATTAACATTCAACAACATCAAGAGGTAGCAGATGATCAAGATCTGATGTTATCAAAGGAAGAAGTAGAAGCTTCATTGAAGACATAAAACAAAAATAAGGTCTGAGGAACTCAAGGAATACATATTGAAATGTTTCAACAACTGATACAGCTTTGGAAGCCCTCAGTCATCTATGCCAAGAAATCTGGAAGGCAGGTATCTGGCAAACTTTCTGGAAGAGATTCCATTTTTGTGTCCATTATAGGTGACCTAACAGAACACAGAAATTATCAGATATCACAAATATCATTAATATCATAAGCAAGTAAAATTTTGCTGAAGAAAATCCAAAAGTAGGTTCAGCAGTACATTGACACACAGCAGCTAGAAATTCAAGCTGGATTCAGAAGAGTACATGAAACCAGCGATATCATTGCTGACATCATATGGATCTTGGTTAAAGCAAAGAGTACCAGAAAGATGTTTACTTGTATTTCATTGATTATGCAAAGCATTAAACTGTGTGTATCATAACAAGCCCTGGCTGACATTGCAAATTATGGGAGTTCTGGAGCCCTTAACTGTGCTCATTAGGAATGTGCACATAGACCAAGAAGCAGTCATTACAACAAGGGGATATTGCACGGTTTAAAATCAGGAAAGGGTGTACCAGTGTTGTATCCTTTCACCATACTTATTCAATCTGTATGTTTAGCAGACAATTTGAGAAGTTGGACTATATGAATGAACATTTGCTTATGAAGATTAAAGTATACAGCCTTCAGTTTGGATTTCAACTCAATGTAAAGAAAACAAAAATCCTTTTAGCTTTCAGAAAGCAAGGTTGTATCATTTGCATATTTCACGTTGTTGAAAAGTCAATCTCCATTTCTAATACCTTCAGTGGATTGCACCTCAACATAAAGAAAACACAAATCTTCAGAAGTAGACCAATAAATAACATCATGCTAAACGGAAGGAAGATTGAAGCTGTCAGAGACTTCATTTGGCTTGGACTCACAATCAACCCTCATGGAAGCAGCATCAAATAAATCAAACTACGTACTGCATTAGGCAAATCAGCTGTACAAGACCTCTTTAAAGTGTTCAAGAGAAAAGATGTCAGTTTGAGGGCTAAGGTGCACCTGACCCAAGTCATGGTATTTTCAGTAGCCTCATATGCATGTGAAAGTTGGACAGTGAATAAGGAGACCCACAAAAGATGTGCTGCATGTGAGTTTGGGTGTTGAAGAAGAATACTGAAAGTGCCGTGCACTGCCAGAACAAACGTGTTTGTCTTAGAAGAAGTACAGCCACAGTGTCACTTAGAAGCCAGGATGATGAGACTTTGCCTTTCATACTTCAGACGTCTTATCAGGAGGGACCAGTCCTTGGAGAAGGATATTTATTATGCTTGGTAAAGTAGAGGGTCAGTGAAAAAGAGGAAGGCCACCAATGGGGACAGTGGCAGAAGCAATGGGCTCAAGCGTAACTGTTGTGAGGATTGTGCATGATCGAGAAGTATTTTGTTCTGTTAGAGGGTCAATATGAGTCAGAAACGACTTGAAGGCACGTAACAGCAACGATATTTACAAGAGCAATCTGCATCACTTTTCTTCTGAGAAGAGATGAAGAGAGGCTGATCTAGCTTAACCCACTGCGTCTTATATATGTATATACACACATATAGCTTTTATATTATCTTCACTCTTAATTCTATCATGGCCACAGACAACTGACAGTTATTTTTTACCCCATCATTTAAAAGAGAGAGGTTTTAATAACTAATATAAGAATCTAAGAAATATTAAGTAGATTCCCTGATTTACTCTTCCTCCTACTGAAATTCTTTGATACTTTGAGAGCTTTATAATTAGAAATGCCACGAGAACTCATGAAACATTGAAAAATGTTGACATTTGGACCGAGAAAATTACAGGAAAACCTTTTTAAAACAAGCAAACGTCCAAGCTGAGTAAATTATTTCAAGCAATTAGGTAAAAATCTCACATTCAGTAATAATTAATTGTTGTCTGATTTTTTTCATAGTAGCTATAAGAAGAAGAAGTCAACTTGGGTCAACATTTGTTAATTGGATAGACTACAGATATACAGAACCTCTCTCATGTACTAATAATTACATTTTTTCATTAATTTAATTGAGAAAAGCAAATATGACATTTATACCTTAAAATAAAATAACTTTCAATACAACCTACGGAAATTGCTTTCAAGTAATTTTGATCTAACTTTAAGGAAAAAGCAAAAATATTCAAGAAGAAAAGATTTCCCCCAACCTGTATTTTGATCACTTTTCAATGATGATGCATTAATCTATTGATTAGCTCTAAGCTAGGTACCTTTTTTCATCTTTAAACTTGTTCACTTTCTCTAAGCTTTTTTTTTTTTTAAAGTAAAAACAATCTACCATACTTAATTGGAATTGTTTTTTAAAAAATTACTCAAAATAAACAAAACTGTCAGCAAGACTCAGCAATTTTTCTGGTTCCTTAATAAAAATCTGCCAAATAACTCAGGTTAAATGTGAATTTCTTAAATAGAAGCCTCTTATGCTGACTTAGGCATTTTATTAATCTTATTGTACACAGTGACCTAAGTGTATTATATCAAGGAATTTATGTGACACTACTCATAAGAACAAATTGATTTATTAAACAAACAAAGTTCAAAGTACCCTCGTTGTAAAGAAGTTTAAAATAAAAAAAATAATGAAAATGTATGGTGGTGGTTGTGGTGTGTCACCAAGTCGGTTCCAACTTGCCGTGACCCAGTATAGGGTTTCCAAGGCTCTCAGTCTTGATGGAAGTACAAAGTCTCATGCTTTCCTATGGAGTATCGGTCTTGTGGGTTCAAACTGCTGATCTTGTTGTTGTTGTTGTGTGCCATGGAGTCGGTTCTGACTCATAGCGACCCTGTACAGGGTTTCCAAGGCTGTAAATCTTTACGGGAACAGAAAGCCACATCTTTCTCCCATGGAACAGCTGGTAGTTTTGAACTGCTAATCCTGAGGTTCACAGCCCGATTTGTAACCACTACGTCACCAGAGCTCCTTTTAGAAGCCACTATATTTCCAGGGTTTCTTATGTAAATGTATAAGATATTATAAAGTAATAACTATGTCAAACACGAAAATGTTCAGATCTTATTTAAAATTTTTCACAAAATCACTCTATAGATGCTGCTTCAAGTCTCAGTAGTTCAGTCTTTTGAAATACAGTTTCCAACCCTGGTATCAAAGATTCTGGTGTTATTGAGGTAAGTAGTTCAATATTCTACCATTTTTGGTGATTGTCAATGAGCTGATTCTTACCCATTTGCACTGAGTAGATCTGCTTAGCTGTTTGCACCATGCAGGGATTCCAAATCTTCTATTGCAAACCCATATTTCTACCTGTTAATTTCAATACCATCTTTTTAAAAAAGATTAAAGTATGCATCATTAAAGGAATCGTAGCTCACCTGGCATTGCTGACATCCATTCCTTACCAGGATTCACCAGCTCTTCCCATTTACTCGTGGTTTTCAAATCATCTCACATTTTGGTTTCATTATCACAGAATCAACTTGATGATAACTAACAACAACAACAACAACAACAATGTACTTATTCTGAATGCAATACACAATCATTTTCCAAACTAGGAAATGTGGATAAGTATGAAGAAGATCATCCTAAAACTGTATTATCTAGATATGACCACATTTTATCTAGCCTTACTTGTGTTTTTACATATTTTATTTCTAAATGGAAGTGTGTGCTACAAATTCCTTCAAGTGCTTTTTAAAAAAACTTTAAAATTTCATTCCAACTAATTTTGCATATCAGATCACAACCAGAATTTGAGTAAAGCAAGTTTTCTAGACTAAAATTCATTCCTTGAACCTAGAAGTTTTTTGGAGCACAAAAGAACAGTGGGATTTGAAAGCAACAATAAATGCTTTGGTATAAAACATCTGTACACCTGACAATGTATTTAAAAACAACAACACAGTGTTTTGTTGTAGTTGTATCTCACATTTAATTTGGCTGGATGATCAATTACTGCTTATGTATTATATAATTTGCTAGACACTGAAAACAAATAAACATCCACATAAGTATATTTTATTTATATACCATCTATAAGCATCTAACATATATTTATGAACACAGCATGCTACTATCTGTAAACCTCACAGGACATTAGGCAAGGAGATCAGAGAGACTTTTATCTTTATGCAGAGTAAATATGACCCTAAAATGAAATATATTCCCATGGCAACTGATATATTCCATAGCAATGTAATTGAATTAATTGTTACACAGAATGACAGAATGTTTCACATGCATTAAAATGTGTATGAAGTTTTAAAAGGTACAAAAAAGGCATATTCCATCATGTTTAATTGAAAAAGTCTAAAAATGGTATACTGTTGTAAGTGCCGTTGTGTTAACTCTTACTCATAGCAATCCTGTGTAGGGTCTCAAAGGGTTTAGATCTTTGAGGGAACAGAAAGCCTCATCTTTCTCCTGCAGAGAGGCTGGCAAGCTTGAACCATGGACCTTGTCGTTCTCAGCTCAGTGCTTATCGTATGGAACTATTATGCCCCCAAAATAGTATATGCAGTGTAAATGCAATCATCTGTAAGAATACGAGTATAGTAAACCAGTACAGTAGTTTTCTCCAAGTTTGAGATTATAGAGGCTGTGGTTTTCTTTTCTGATTTCCAACACTTACAAGTTATCACTCAGTGGGTTAACTCATGTCTATGAGATCAAGTGGTCCTAAAATGTACTATTTCCACCTATCATTCCATTTTTTAAAATAAATAATCATTGCTGTGATCGTGTGCCATGGAGTCAGTTCCCACTCTTGCTCCATCTCCGTGATGTTGGATATGTTTGAGCCCATCATTGTTATGATACAATTCCAACACATTGATGGTTTCCTTTGTTTTTGCTGATTCTCTATTGTACTAAAAATGATGTCCTTTTCTAGTGTTTGGTCTTCTCTGATGATGTATCCAAAGCATACATCTATGCTCTGGTTGTATAGTAGTTACGAATCAGGCTGCTTATTTTGAGGTCAGCAGTTCAAAATTACCAGCTGTTCCACAGGAGAAAGATGAGGCTTCCTGCTCCCATAAAGATTCCAGCCTCAGAAACCCTATTCAGGGTCGGAACTGACTCCACAGGACACCCCCACCCCCACCATGCAAAGAATGTCAGATAAAGTTCTGCTAACACAAATATGTATTAAGACATTTATTTTTGTGGTTCTGTGGGTTAATGCGCTGGACTGCAAAGTCAGTTTAAATGACAAGGTCGGTGGTTCAAGCTCACCAGCCGCCCCTCAGAAAGCCTATGCAGGGTCTTTAAGGGTTGGAATGGACTCAATAGCACTTAACAACAACAACAGCAAAAGGAGAAAAAAACTCCGTTGGCAAAACCTTAGGATATTTAAAATAAGGTGCCATTTAAACTAGTTTTTCCTCTCTTCACCTCTAGAAAAAATAATTACATTTAATTGACTGGTCATTTTCTTTCCTTTATATCCTCTACATGAACATCAAGAACTCAAAACTAATACGAAGCCTGCCAAGAGGGTTCACTGTGCTGAGGGTCTGGAAGGCCCGCAGCCCCTGCAGAGGTCAGTCCATTCTTTGATATTTTTTGAAAGAACAACTCTTGGGTCCTTACACTGGAAATGTGTGGCATTGCAACCACAGTTTCTGAAGTTTTGATTATCAAATGTCTCATGCTTTCATGCTGAGACAGACAGTAGAAGCAAAATGTCCACTAAGAAAGAAGACCATGTAAGCTCCCCTCCTCTGAAGATGGGCTACCCCTTAACAGTAAACAAACAAACCAAAGCCAACAATAACAAACCACCTACTTCATTTATTTAGATCTACACAGATGGGTGGATGAAGAAAAGGTGAGAAATTCTAGTAAATATTGACAGCTATAAATGTTCAGAAGTGACTCTTCCCAAAGCTGGTTCCTTTTCAGATGATCTGTGGGTTGACCTGGAGACCCACATTCAGCTTTTTCATTTTCTTGTTTTTCATGGTTGTTGTTAAGTGCTGTCAAGTTAGTTCTGACACACAGAGACCTGTATAGGGTTGCCAAGGCTTTAAATTGTGGGAGGAGAAAGTCTCATCTTTCTCCCGGGGAGTGGCTGGTGAGCTTGAACTGCCAACCTTGTGGTCCAGAGCCCAATGCTTACCGGCTGGAGTCATCAAGCTCCCTTTTTATGGTTAAGCCCTAGTGAATTACATCTGGTGCTTTAAAGTGTTTACACAAAAGATCATGTTGCTATTAAGTGTCCTTGGTCAATTCCGACTCATAGCAACCCTATATAGCATTTGCAAGGAGGAGCTAGTGGGTTTGAACTGCTGACCTTGCATTTCAAACTGACCTTGTGGTCCAATGCTTTATCCTACAGCACCACCCCAGGATCCAAAAGAGTATAGAAGAAGGGAAAAGGAGAACAAAGGCACAGGGAAAGAAGAATTTTAAAAATTTAAGACTTCAGAGTCAACGAATTTCATTTTTTTAAAAATTCACACTATACTGTCACACATGCATATAAATATCACGTACATACACTCTCCTACAACAAACACACTTCTCTCTACCTATAGGATCTTGTAAGCAGCTAAAACTACTGCATAAAGAAACAGAACAATATACTTTTACACGAGATCACTTCATCTCCTAGAATCATGTCAATATAGCCGTTGTCAAGAACATTTTCCTCTGAGCCTTTGCACAGCCGGCTCTAGAATATCCTATGTACAGTAAAAATACTTGAGTATGTGGTCTGTGAGTTCACACTTTGTGTGTTGATAAACTCACATCTATACAGTAGATGAATTATTACATGATTGCAACAGAAAAAGACGTGAAGATAGAGAAATCAACCAACTAGGTCTTGAAAATTAGAGAATTCCTTCTGCTTTAACAGCCTCCCACTCTCTTCTGAGTCTAAATCTTAGCTCAGAAATTGGAAAGTTCTGACTTGCCTAGTTCTGTTGTACTTTCATGAACCTGGTTCTTCCTTTCTTTTGTAACCTACAGAATATGGCAGGATTTGTAGAAAATGTATGTTCTCTTAGCTCTTCCAACCCAGGTTCTTGCTTTTTGCTAACTAAACCATACTTCACTAATCTCACTGGTGAACAATACATTTAGAACGCTGGTCTAATTCATTAGAAATTAATCTCTTTTGTTGTTGTTGTTACAATTCCTGGGTGACGCAAACGGTAAAGGCACTCCAATGCTAACCTAAGGTTTAAGGTTTGAGCCCACCCAGCGATGACATCAAAGAAAAGCGTGGTGGTCTGCTTCCTAAAAGTTGGTCACTGAAACCTCTCTAGAGCACAGTTTTATCCTGATACACATGAGATGTCCGTGAGTCTGAATTAACTTGATGGAAATTCTTTCTTGTTAGAAAAGGGGGGTGTTACAGACTTTGCCTTTATTCTTCCCAATTACAAAATATGTTTCACGTCACCCTAATAAATTTATAGTGAAAAATCCATATCATTTGACACATGGTAAATTCAGAACCCACTGGTTGTATTTTTTTGTTTTGTTTTGTCTTAAATTTGTTATTGCCTTCTCTGCAAGTTAAAAAAATATGTTTTGTTAAATACAGATTTTTTTTAAAGTGTATTTTCCAAGGAATTAATTAATATTAACTCAGAACAGTCTTACTGTTTTGAAATGAACCTTTCAAAACTTATTGTATGTCTTAAACTATTTATTTGTAATTGTGCCACCCTTAGATAACGTACTGTTATTGTTAAGTGCAGTTGAATCAGATCCTACTCATAGCAGCCCTGAATAGGGTTTCTGAGGAGCGGCTGGCGAGTTTGAACTGCAGGCCATGTAGTGTAAACTGACCTTGTAGTCCAGTGCTTATCCTATAGAGCTGCATCAGGACATGCGTGGTCATAAAGTAAGCCCATAAATACCTCCTCTCTCTACTTGTACTCATGGTGCTGTGGTAATCGGAAGAGCTCCCTCTCTGGCTCGTGGTAGTAAACAATTTAATAAATACATTGCACATCTCGTGTCTTAGGGTAAGCCTTTTTTTATGAATATTTGCTCTTTCAGATTATAAAAGTATGAATGTTGATTGACTAAAACTGGGAAAAACAGAAAAGAGTAGACAATACCCAAAACACCTGCAACTTGGCCCTAACAACGATCCTGGTTCAGTATAATTACATTATGATGCATTATGAGTTTATACTACATAGACCATATTTAGGCCTTTTCCACTAAATGTGATGATGGTGGTGTGCCACAGAGTCAGTTCCAACTTCCAGTAGTGCTATATAAGGCTTCTGAGGCTGTAAATCTTCATGGGAGCAGAAAGTCTTATCTTTCTCCTACGGAGCTACTATTTTCAATACTATTTGAATACTAGATTCAAACTATTGACCTTGAGGTTTGTAGCTCAACATATAATCCACTACGAAAACAGGGCTGTTTTAAATGTGATGTTGTTGTTACGTGTTGTCGAGTTGATTCCGACCCGTAGCGACCCTCTATAGGGTTTCTGAGGAGCAGATGGTGAGCTTGAACCACCAACCTTGCAGTTCAAACAGCTTTGCAGTCTGGTGCATAGGATATGCATTTTTCTACCTTTTATAATTTCATGACCATTTTGGTGATATGAAATATTCTGTCATTCTGTGTAACAACTCACTTACAGTACTTTTTATTAATATTAACATCTCATGTTTTGATCAATATTACTAAAGCATATTATTTATATTTATGATATATATTTGTCCAAAATTTCAGATCGCTGAATAAGGAACAAAAATTGGTCTCTAGTAGACCATTGAAGCCTATGCTCTATACCCTTCTTTCTGGAAATTTCCCTGATTTCATCTACATATTTGAAATGTCACTGTCAATTTGTGCAGCATGAACTTGGTCCATGCACATTAAACTTGAAGATGTTTCTGAGAAACTTTAATTAACATCAAAAGAATGATGTTAATCTGCTTAAGGTGACTCCACATTGTAAAACTCAAGTGCCTACAGTGAGTGTACAGAAGAAATACATCTGGAAGGGGTAGAAAAATCAAAACAAGTGTCCAGAGGGAAGAAGGGGCAAAGGATAGAGCATGACTAAGTAATGGCTTCTCACGACGATCCCTTCCTGGGGCAAATCTTCATTCATGGCCTTGGGTTTTATAAGACAATTTAGGAATTTTGCATCTTTTATAGAATCCCTCCTTGTTTTCTACTCCAGTAAGACTCTTGATGTATAATACCTGTGGTGTCTTTTATTGTATTACTTTAGTTTTACATAATGTCATTTCTGTATGGTTTCAAGTAAGATGTGCTGGCGGTACAATAGTTAAAGCACATGGGTGCTAACCAAAAGATTGGTGGTTTGAACCTACCAGCAGCTCTGTGGGAGACAAGACCTGGCTATCGATTACAGCCTAGAAAACTCTATGGAACAGTTTACGAATTGGGCTGTAAACCGCAAGGTCAGCAGTTCGAAACTACCAGTGGTTCCGTGGGAGAAAGATGAGGCTTTCTGCTCCCGTAAAGGTTTACAGCCTCGGAAGCCCTGTGCAGGGTCGCTATGAGTCAGAACCGATTCCACGGCACTTAACAACAACAACCACCACAACATGGTCAATATGAGTCAGAAAGGACTTGATGGCACACAAAAACAACAACATAGTTTCAAGTTAGGGTTAGCCATGGGCGACTCTGCACGTGAGCTAGAACCTGGTGAAGCAACAGATATGTTTTACTCTCCAACGGTAAGTATAGGATATCTGACTTGCCTTATTGGCATAAGGAAAGGTTGAAATGTCACTCCTAAGAATCCATCAATTCTCCTCCTTCTTCCCTTTCTTCTCAGAAGTTATTTTGGGGCCTGGCATATCTGTGGTTCCCTGGGGAAATGTGTCAACTTCTCTTGCAGGTCATCCATATCATCTAAGATAGTGAGGGGGAATGATGAGCATGAGTTTCAGTGTATCTTCATAGGTCCGAGTTTGTCCATGCAGATTCCACTTTTTCTTCCTTGGCTCTCACCCACTGATCGGTCAGTCACCTTTCCTTCCTGATGAATAGTCCAGCCAGGCTGCAGCAACTTCAGGTCCAGCACTAGATGCAGACACCTTGTACATGGCTTTCTACTAATACCCACAATTCCATAGTCAAATCCTTATACTAAATCTCTTATTCTGTATCATTCCAATGTGGCATTGGCTTTGGGCCCAGGAAGTGGGAAGACGCTCCGAGGCCCTAGAGATTCTTAGCAGAGGCCTACTTGGCCTGACGCAGACGATCAGGGAGCAAGTAATGAAGAGAGTCAGTTCTTTGCTATGAGAATTACCCCAGCTGTACAACTGTTCATGCTGATAACTCAGAGACTAGAGCAGAGGCAAACCACACTATGTCTTCTGAGCATCATCCGAATTCACAAGTAACAGGCGACTTTATGCTTCTCTGTTTGAGGTGGTTTGTTAAAAAGTAGTATATAGTTCATATAGAATTCCTCACTGGATATGGAACAGGCCAATCTGCATTTGCATTCTTCTATTTTGGTTCTATACAAGGTTTTTAGATTCCAATATATCCATAGAAAAGCCCCCTTTTTGCTCCAGGTAGCCCAACATTTCTGTGTATTGCAATTTGGAAATAATTCTAAGGAATCATACAGTACAAGGCGGAGGGAGGGCATGTTAAAGATTCTTCATAAATATTGATTTTAAAATAAAATGCATCTTACTATTTTTATACAATTTTGAATGAAGACAATTCCCTTCCATTAAAAAACCATGATCCACCTTATTTTTTACGTTAATATGCAAACTTGTGTAGTTGTGAAGTGCCGTTGAGTCAGTTCAGGCTCATAACTACTCTGTATAGCATTTCCAAGGAACAGCTGACCTTTTAGTTGGTAGTTCATGGCTCACACAGTATCATACCAGGACTTCAGGTAAACTTAGATCAGTCCTTCTACTTAGGCAGCTATGATGCATTCAGAGTCCTGGTGTGGCACTGTGGGTTAATGCGCCAGACTGCAAAGCTGTTTGAACTGCAAGGTTGGAGATTCAAGCTCACCAGCTGCTCCTTGGAAACCCTATACAGGGTCGCTATGGGTCAGAACTGACCCGACGGCACTTCACAACAACAAAGATGCATTCATTCATTCAACTATTTACTGAGCTCTTTCAATGTCCAATGTAATGCACTAAGCACGAAGAACCATATAGTTTTTGAGTAGTCAAGCACAAAGACTCATCAATGACAAATATCCACAGAAATGAATATGTTTGTTTCAGGAAATGCATTTTATTGTTCACATTTAAATCATATTGAATTCAAGGCATATCCCATAAGGAAGGGTGCATTTACTGTAGGAGTGTTTCTGTTTTCCTCCAAGAGAGGTTGCTATGAAATCCTAAGTGTGCTCCTAATAATCCCTGATTTCTTGGAAGGGAAGAAATACAGTATCCGCACAGCAAGCGCAGAAAAATTACCACCAGAGATACCAGGAGACTTACAGATTTTTTACTCATAATATGGGAATATTTCATAATATTCCAACTAAACTTAAAAGGATCTTCTATGGATAAATTATTTTTGGTGTGGCATTGTAGGACAAGCACTGTCCTGCTAACTACAAGGTCGGCAGTACAAATCCACCAACTGCTCTCAGAAACCCTATACAGGGTCACTGTTAGTCGGAACCACTTTAACAGAGCTCAACAACAGTAACAGATATATAATAAACACAGATTCATACACTAGATTCTTTTTTGTGGTTGCTAAATTCCATCAAGTCAGTTCTGACTCATAGTGACCTTGTATACAGTTTCCCAGGAGTGGTTAGTGGTTTTGAACCTCCAACCTTGCACTTAGCAGTTAAGTGCTAATCCTACAGAGCCACACCTACCAGGACTCCACAATGGGTTGTAAACTGTGGTAAGGGTCTTCCCATTCCTGATGATACAACTGATGTTCAGTTGAGTAACAAATGAGGATGTTGTTGTTGTGAAGTGCCGTTAAGTTGGTTCGGACTCACAGCAATCCTATATAGGGTTTCCGAGAAGTGGCTGGTGTGTTTGAACCACCTACCTTAGAGTTCAAACTTTCCTTGCAGTTCAGTGTTTATCCTACAGCATCCCACCAGGACTCAATTGTTGGTGTTAGTTGCTGTCAGATTGAGTCCGATTCATGACACCCTTCTGTGTAAGAGAACACAGAGCTGAAGAGTTCTGTGCTGTATCCACGATCTTTGATGAGCTGGAGCCCAAGGCTGAGGCTACTGTGTCAGTACTTCTAATTGAGAATTTCCCTGGGTTTTGCTGACCTTCCACTTTAACAAACATGATGTACTTTTCTAGTGATTGGTCTTACCTGCTGATGAAGTTTCAGTTTCCTCCCTTCTAAAAAGCATTCCCATTGCATTTCCCTGAAGACTGATGCATTTATTCTTCCATTAGTTTATATTATATTCAATATTCTTCACTAAATTGAAGTATCTCCTTTTTTTAGGACATACAATAATAATAAGAGTATGCATACCAACTTATAGTGTATGTACTGTGTCCTGTAGTCTAAGCCCTGTACATACCAAAAAGATACTCACTAAGTACAAGCATTATACCTAATTTAGAGATAAAGAAACTGCCACCAGGGGAAGTAATGATTCCCAAGGTCCCATGACTAATAAAAGACAGAGTTGGGTTAAGAACTGAGACTGACTTATGCTTATTGAAAAACTTCACCAAGACAGTCAAAAGACAACCTATAGATTGGGAAGGAGGCATTGGCAGTTGGATAATGGTCTGATCTCTAAAATATCTACAAAACTCCAGCAATTCAAGAACAAAAAATAATCCAATCAAACAATGGGTAAATGGTATGAGCAGATAATTCACCAAACAAAACATTCAGTAAACCAACAAAGAAAACAATATCAATATCACCCGTGAATACTATGAGCCCTTCAATAATCAACTATGTGAAGTCAAAAGATCAACATTTACTGTAAAAGAAATATAAGAATTTATGAAGCTCTGGCAGCGTAGTAGTGTTATCCATTGGTTTGCAAACCGCAAGGTCAGCACTTCAAATCTACTAACTGCTTTGTGGGAGAAAGATGAGTTGTCTGCTCCCATCAAGAATTATAGCCTTGGAAACACGATACCGGGTCACTATGAGTCAGAACCGACTTGCCACATAACCCCCAACAACCAACAAGGAGGGACTGGGAAGTTAAGTGAATAGAAATGGAACCAAAAGAGTGAACATGTTGACACACTGGAAAATACAATCAATGCCATAGAACAAGTTGTCTACAAACTATTATGTAGGAACTTAATTTGCTTAAAAACTTTCACCTAAAACACAATGAAAAACATATAATTAAAAAAAAGAAGGACTTTGGCTGCTTGGTACAAGAATTTATGTTCTTAACCAGTATGACTTTTAAAAGTATAACACATACTTTCTCCCAAATCTCAGACTAACCACAAAGCAAGAAACCAAGAACCCATTGCTACTGACTCCATTTGGCTGTAAGCACTTGTCTGTCAGTTGGTTGTACTGTGGTAGTTGCTTTGATTGCTGTGATTTTAAATACTCTTGGTGGACAGATTTCAGCTGTGCTTACAGACTAAGACAGACTAGGAAGAAACAGAAAGGGGCTACTTTCAATTATTTAGTTACTAAAAGGAACTCTGGTAGCATAGTGATTACGAGTTGGGCTGCTAACCTCAAGGTCAGCAGTTCGAAACTACAAGCCATTCCATGGGAGAAAGATGAGGCTTTCTGCTCCCGTAAAGATTTACAGTCTCTGAATCCTATATAGGGTTGCTATGAATTGGAACCGACTCCACGGCTCACGACTACCACTAGGAATAGTAGTAGTACACTGCCACTGCCAGATAAACCAGAGTATTGATGACTGAATCTTGATGAAGAACACCAGAATATTTTTAGATATGGTGCTGGAAGATGAGCCCTTCAGGTTAGAAGACACTCAAAATACTAGGGAAGAGCTGCCTCCTGAAAGTAGACTTGAGTATGATGATGCCAATGGAGTAAAGCTTTTGAGACCTTCATTTGTTGATACTGCACAACTCAAAATGAGGAGAAACATCTGTAAACTCCACTGATAATAAAGTGGAAGATCAGTGAAAAACTGGAAGACCCCCAACGAGATGGGATGGGACAATGTAAGCAGCAAGTAGCTCAATCCTAGCAACAATTGCGAGGTTGGCGCAGACCCAGGCAGTATTTCATTCTGTTGTGCATAAGGTTGCTATCAGTCGATACCAACCCAACACCATCTAATCACAACCACAACAACAAGCTTTACAGAATCAGATCAGCAGGTTTTATGTGCCACTGGGTGGGTTTGATCCACCAGATGACCAGTCGAGCACAGTGTGTTCCTCCCAGGGACCTACTGAAAATTGCAAACCCCTCATATTGATTTCACTTACCCAGCTCCATCAAACACCTTCTAAAATTTTATCATTAATGGATTTATGGATTAGGTAATTAACTTCTGCCATGTCTGGGATTTCTGTAATTGTGGTTCACTGCTATATCTCAACATCTTGACATAAGTTAGGAGCTCATTTCTGTAGTTGTTGTTGTTGTTGTTGTTAGGTGTCATTGAATTTGTACTGACTCATAGCCAGTGACCCTTTGCACAACAGAAGGAAACACCACACAGTCCTGGGCTAACCTCACAATTGTTGCCACGCTTGAGCCCATTGATGCTCCACTTTGCCAATCCATCTCACTAGGGGTCTTCCTCTTTTTCTCTGACCCACCACCTTATGAAACATGATATCTCTCTCCAGTGACTGGTCCCTCCTGACAATATGTCTGAAGTATGAGAGATGAAGTTTGACCATCCTGGCCTCCAAGGAGCACTCTGGCTGCACTTCTTCCAACACAGATCTGTTGGTTCTCTTGGCAGACCATGGTATTTTCAATATTCTCCTCCAACACCATAACACAAAGGCATCAATTTTCCCACAGCCTTCCTTATTCACTGTATATTGGCTTAAACAATAAATTGCTGTTTTTAAGCGCTGTGGAGTCAGTTGCAACTCTGTATAGGGTTTCTAAGAAGTGGCTGGTGGGTTTTAACACTCATGTTGTGGTTAGCCGTCTGTGATTATTCTACAGTGCCACACCAGGACTAAGTGGTGGTGGTGGTGGTGGTGGTTAGTCAATAAGAAATGAGACACACTAGAGGATAGTAGGTGTGTGAACAATAGCTTGAGAGAGACAGAGGTGGGGATTTGGAAGTTAGGAACTTCAAGTGGGTTAGAGAAAATTCAGGAGGGAGCCTCCCAGAAAGGCTGCTGGATGTCACCCAGGTTCATCCACAGACGCAGATGACTTTTCCCTTCCATTCTGTCTGTGTGTAGTTTGTTCAGCACTAGGGACTGGAAAGGAGGGCAGGCAAACATCAAAGTAGCTGCATTGTTTTCCTTTTTTTTTTTCACTCTCTCTCCTCTGCAGCTATTTGCTGTAGTTCCTGCTGACACTATGATTTCAGCAATTTAATGATACAATTGTTTCAGAGAAACAAATGTCTGTTTGCACAGAAACAAACACCCTCAGCCATTTATAATTGGTTGTCCTAAGCAAGTGGAATCTGCTGCCCTTTAATTTTATATAATTGAGGGGTGGAGAGATGGGTAAGTGGGGAAAGAGATGATATGTACTTCCAATTACAAAGGGCAAAGTGTAGGGAGATATTTTGACCATAACCTACCTAGTGGCTTCCATGGATCACACTAAGATACAGATGAAAACGCTGCTCCCATCTCCACAAAGACATGGCTAAAATTCCTCATTTTCCCATTCAGTGTGTCCATAGGCTAATGAGATTTGACTTGCCATAGGAATTCTGCATTGTTTTATGTCAATTTTGTTCTGAAGGGCTTTACTAATCCAAATACCTCAATGCAAGAAGTGCAGCACAGCTATGAAAGCCTGATCCCATCCCCTGCTCAGTTTAGGTTTGCTTTATCCAGGGCTCTGCAGGTGTCACAGAATCAGCTCTCGCATCTTGCACTTGACTGAGCCGTACCGCGTTCTCACCATTTGAACTAATGCATTAAAGAGCATGACATTTATATTTGCTGTTGTTATAGGAATGTTTTCTCTTTCTACCAAATGTTACAGAATTCAGATCCAGTTCCCCTCGTTATTCATCCTTAATATACACAATGAAGAGGAACTCTGGTAGCGTAGTGGTTACTAATCGGGCTGCGAACCTTAGGGTCAGCGGTTCGAAACTACCAGCCGCTCCGCGGGAGAAAGATGAGGCTTTCTACTCCCGTAAAGATTTACACCCTCGGAAACCCTGTACAGGGTCGCTATGGGTCAGACCCGACTCGATGGCACTTAACAACAACAACAACATACACAATGAAACACTGCATTTCCACACGGAAAAAAACAACAGCAACAACCAAAAATATGGTTAATAAGCAAAATTTGTGGCATTTTTGCCCACAACCTAAAGCAAAAGATCAACACAAAAAAACCCACACGTCAATTCTGATTCATAGCAACCATAAAGGGAAGAACACAGCTGTCACAGAGAGTTTCAGAGGCTGTGAATTTTTACAGAAGCAGATTGACACACACACCTTTCGCCCTTGGAGTGGTAGGTGGGAAAGAACCACCAATTTAACAGTCAGTAGCCCACTGCATCACCATAAACAAAAGCAAGAACAAACTAAGAATTGGAGAAAACTTGAAGTCAGCTGTTTGATGTAGTTAGCAAAGACGACTGTGAAAGAAATTATAACACAAAAGGCCGATATGCCTGTATGTTCAGCAAAACTTTTAAAATGTAACACATCCCACTCAAAAGAAAAGTTTCAAACTTATTCTTTTAAAAATTGTATCTACTATTACTTCTCTGTCACAGAACTGGAACACATGGCTCTGGTTTCTCTCTCTCTCTCTCTCTCTTTCTATATATATCTATATCTATATGTATAGATATAGATATATATGTATGTAAAATTTTTTTCAATAAACTTAGTCCAAGTGGATTTAGATATAATTCCATAGAATTATATCTATCAAATCACTTCACATTTAAATAGGATTTTTAATGGAAATATGAGGTAGGATACAATTGAACATACTAAGCAAATGAATAACATTTTTAACATATGGAAGCTACACTTTTGCAACCTTAAATATAAGCAAGACTTTGCATATTGAATCATGCTTCATTTGTTTTCCATTATAATTTGGGAAGTTCAAGTAACCAAAAGTTTTAGATGTAATTAAAATAATGCTTAAGTCAGCAAACTTTTTAATCAGACTCAAAACAAAAGCTTACTTATGCCTGTGTCAGAAAGTTTATTAACTCATTTACTATTCACAACAGCTCTATGACATAAATGCTTTTACAAATGAAGAAACTGAGTCACAGAAACACTTGGAAATGTCTCCAAAGTGACAATGATAGTAGACAGTGATATACATACCTACCTATACTTAGATTTTCTGGAACCCATGCACTTCATCTTTATGCTAAATTCATAATATAATGATATGTTTAATATTTCAATATGCTTTCAACAGTCCTATTTTCATATTACAGACAGTCCCAAAGCTATGGACATCACATATTTGTTCATTAGATTAAAATTTTGGTTCAGCATAACAAGCATGCACACAGTTGCAATGAGCAGGAAAACATTATTATTACTACGGATTTATTCTATTAAAGATGTTTTATTGTGTTTAGAGTGTTTCTTTAATGCTTTGGATGTGTTGAGAGGTACACTATATACTAAGACAAACATTTGACTGATGTTAGATGTGTACTCTACACAACTGCTCCAATTTCTGGACAAGTCCAATTTTATTACAGAATTAGGAACTGAACTATTCTTCACCCAGGAACAGCTTGGGTTACAAAATTTATTAATTTATGTCATTGGGGGAAAAAGCAAATGTTTTCTATCACTTCTCCATGTCACATTTTAGAGTCATGAAGGAGGCTTCATGTCTATTCTAGGTACCTCACTGGATGTTGGATCCCAAAATTCATTGGGAATGTCTGGGAAGAAAATGAAAACTTTATTCCACTGTGTCTTGCCAGCAGCGTTATGTCAGGAAACAGTACTGAGTATGCCATTCTCACACAACTGGGGGCCACAAGTCCTGAAGTGCAGCTGCTACATCTCAGACCCTGCAGAGACTCACCTTTTTGGCTAATGAGTCACATTCAAGTAAGCAGAGGATTGATTTTGAACACAGGTGCCTGAAATCAAGAGCTAGATTTCCATCCATACCAATGTAACCTTCAACTGACAAGTTAGAGTCTCCTCACAAACAACTAAAACCGACACAAAGAAATGCAAGTCACTGGTGCATTTAGGGGTGCTGCAAATATCATCTGTGCCAGGCACAGTGCTCACAGCAAACCCACAGGAGATTGGTCCCTTTTGACTTTGATAGATAAGTATGCAGCATTCCTTTCCTTTTCCACACCAAACACAAACTCACCTTTTCCTTACAAATACCTGACCAAACAAAATGTCAAATCTTATACGTATATAGAATATCCTTGAATAGTCCCTACATCAAAGTTCTGCTTTCTTTGACGCTCAGAACTGTGTAAACGTATTGGCTTAGCAAAAAAAGATTTCTAATGGCAAAGGTATTACCTTTGAGAGGGATAGCCCATATTGGGGGCAATAGAAAAAATATATATATATATATATATATATATATATGTCTTTTTTCTCTAAGAAACAGAACAGTGATTCAATAAAGAATGGCTAATGCTTGTAGATATGTTGCTTATAGGGCAAATGAAAATAAATTAAATGGAGACTATTTCTGACAGGATCCTGAAGTCATAAATGAAATCCAAGACAGGAAAAAATTAAAAACAAATAAATAAAAACAACTGAAGATTCATGTGTGTGAATTCAACTGAGAGCGAACAAAGTGAATTGTTCAGCGAGCTGTCATCATTCCTTGGGAGTTCAGAGCTAAGACGCAGTAGGGTACTGAAAAGGCATTGTTCAGCTTCATTAAAGAATACATACAAGGCTTGGAAGAAAAAAGGTTCTACAATGAGGGAAATGCTGAGGATTTATAAAGCAATGTGCATCAGAGGAATATATAAGCTGTTCTGGTTATCCAGTATCAAGCCAGAGAGCTTTCAAGTCTCTTCTCTCCCTCTCTGGGTGTTATAACAAGGGAGCCGACCTTCTGGAAGCTAAATGATTCTTAATTTGCATTGGCCCTTTCATTGTTACTATTAATTTTTAATCCCAGAAAATAATGCCATAGGATAACAAAGCTACATCTTGTTTTGTTTCTTTCTGTCCCTCAGGAGGAAAACAATCACCCCTTACTTATCCCTTCTTCTATCTGATGTGCAGATTTTAGGTAAACAGGGACCTTCAAAGTAGCAAGAACAGCTTTATTGGGAAATCTTTGCTGTCTAGGACTAGCTCAGATTCTAGAATAATAATAATAAATCAAGATATCTCTGCTCTTACGTTCTTAGGGTTTTAACATGAATACATGGTGACAAAGGGGGATTTACTTCTGAGTTCAACAAATACTTACAAAGGAAAAGACAAAGGCAATTGGGAGAAAAATTAATTTTGAATTCATAATATTTTGTGTTTGTTTCATTGAAGCAAGGCTGGCCTGAGGCATGATTCACAGAACTAATAATATTTCCACATCAAGTTACTATTTCTACTTCTCTCTTACCAACTCTTCCATTATCTTATTATTTTGCATTTAGGCAACAGTAAAAAGGTCTATGATCACACTGTTTTGCCATTAATGATGTACATGTGAGGTAAGAATAACATTGGTATGGCAGTTGTATAATGATGTCATGTGGCAGTTACACAACAATGTAGTCATCTTTCATTTTGTGATCTGAGGTGGTCATCTTTCAATTTCCCATAATGCCACTGTCACATTGCAAGCTGGTCTTTGGAACTCAATGTCAATAAATGACGAGTGGGTATATCTGACCCTGAGGGAGTGCTGCTACAGTGGAGGGGAGATCTCCTCTCCTCTACTTTAACAGATAATTTACATAGGGCTTCCACAGCACTTCACAACAACAACAACATTCCGCATACCATCACACATCTGTCAGTTTGTCATACTGTGGTGGCTTGTGAGTTGCTGTAATTCTAGAAGCTATGC